>NC_069500.1:1077211616-1077471625 GCF_027579735.1 Bombina bombina | reverse complement strand
GGGGATTGGAGAGAGAGAGAGAGAGAGAGAGAGAGAGAGAGAGAGAGAGGGGAGATAGAGAGAGAAGGGAGATAGAGAGAGAGGGGAGAGAGGAGAGAGGGGAGAGAGAGGGGGGAGAGAGGAGTGAGAGAGGAGAGGGGAGAGGGAGAGGGAGGAGAGAGAGAAAGAGAGAGGGGAGATAGAGAGAGAGGGGAGATAGAGAGGGAGAGAGAGAGCGCAAAAGAGGGGGGAGAGAGAGAGTGCAAAAGAGAGGGGGAAGAGAGAGCGCAAAGAGAGGGGGGAGAGAGCTCAAAAGAGAGGGGGAGAGAGAGTGCAAAAGAGAGGGGGGAGAGAGAGAAAGCAAAGAGAGTGGGAGGGAGAGAACGCAAGGGGTGGAACACTGTACTGCAAAAAATGGCCCGTGTGAACGGGCTTTAGGACTAGTCCTATTATTATAAAAGGCCAAGTGTGTTTGTCCGAAGCTGTCATGCACAGTTAGAGACAGCACGAGGACAAACACACCTGGTTGGATTCCCTACCTGATCTGCCGACTGCGCAAGAAGAAGTGGGCGTGGCCGAGCGTGCGTGGGGCGTGGTCGACCGTGAATGGGCGTGGTCCAACACGAAGACTTCGTGAAGGGGGCGTGGTCTAGCGTGAAGGGCCGTGAAAGGCCGTGGAGAGAGCTCAAACAGCTCAAAAGAGGGGAGAGTGGGGAGAGAGAGATCAAGAGGGGAGAAAGGACAGGGGAGAAAGAGAGAGAGGGGAGGATGGAGAGAGGTGAGAGAAAAAGAGGGGAGATGTGGAGAGAGAGAGGGGAGAGAGAAAGAGAGAGGGGGAGATAGAGGGGAGAGAGAGAAAGGGTGTGTGTGAGAGAGAGGGGGGGAGAGAGAGAGACAGAGGGGGGAGATAGAGAGAGAGGAGAGAGAGAGAGGGGAGATGTGGGAGAGAAAGAGGGGAGAGGAGAGGGAGTGAGAGAGGGAGCGGGACGAGAGAGGGAGGGGGTGTGAGAGAGAGAGAGGGGAGAGAGAGAGAGATAGAGGGGGGGGAGAGGAGAGGGGAGAGAGAGAGGGGAGAGAGAGAGGGGAGAGAGGGAGAGACAACGGGGGGAGAGAGAGAGAGGGGAGAGAGAGAGGGGAGAGAGAGACAGAGAGGGAGAGAGAGACAGAGGTGGGAGAGAGAGAGAGAGGGGGAGAGAGAGGAGAGAGAGAGAGGGGGAGAGAGAGAGAGGATAGAGAGAGGATAGAGAGAGGGGAGAGAGGGGGAGAGAGAGAGGAGAGAGGGGAGAGAGAGAGGGGAGAGAGAGGGGGGATAGGAGAGAGGGGGGATAGGAGAGAGGGGGAGAGAGAGACAAAGGGGGGGAGAGAGAGGGGAGAGAGAGACAGAGGTGGGAGATAGAGAGAGGGGAGAGAGAGAGAGGAGAGAGAGAGGGGGGGAGAGAGAGAGGGAGAGAGAGAGGATAGAGAGAGGGGGAGAGAGGAGGAGAGAGCAGTGCAGGGGAGGAGAGAGGAGGAGAGAGAGAAGGGAGAGAAAGAGGGGAGAGAAAGAGAGAGGGGGGAGATAGGGAGAGGGGAGAGAGAGAGAGAGAGAGAGAGAGAGAGAGAGAGAGAGAGAGAGAGAGAGAGAGAGAGGGGAAAGATAGAGAGGGGGAGAGAGAGAGACAGAGGGGGGATAGAGAGAGGAGAGAGAGAGGGGGGGAGAGAGAGAGGGGAGATAGAGAGAGAGGAGAGAGAGAGACAGTGGGGGGAAATAGAGAGAGGGGGGGAGAGAGAGAGAGGAGAGAGATAGAGGTTGAGAGGGGGAGAGAGAAAGAGAGAGAAAGAGAGAGGGAGAGAGAGAGAGAGAGGGAGAGAGAAAGAGGAGAGGGGAGAGAGAAATAGAGAGGGGAGAGAGAGAGGGGGAGAGAGAGAGAAAGAGAGAGAAGGGAGAGAGAGAGGAGAGGTGAAAAGAGAGGGGAGAGAGAGAGAGAGAGGGAGAGAGAGAGAGAGGAGAGAGAGAGGGGAGGAGAGAGATAGAGAGAGGAGAGAGAGAGAGAGATGGAGATGGGATGAGAGAGAGACGAGAGGGAGAGAGAGGGGGGGGGGGGAGAGAGGGGGAGAGAGAGGGGGGGGGGAGACGAGGAGAGAGAGAGGGGAGGTGGAGAGAGAGGGAGGAGAGGGGAGATGATAGAGAGAGAGAGAGAGCAGAGGGAGAGAGAGAGAGGGAGAGAGAGAGCGCAAAAGGGGGGAGAGAGAAGACGTGCAAAAGAGAGGGGGGGGAATGACGAGCACAAAGAGAGGGGGGAGATTGAGGAGAGCTCAAAAAGAGAGGGGCAGAGAGAGCGCAAAAGAGAGGGGGGGAGAGAGAAAAAAGCAAAAGAGAGTGGGAGGGAGAGAACGCAGGGGTGGGACCACTGTACTGCAAAAAAATGGCCCGTGTGAACGGGCTTTAGGACTAGTACTTTATAATGAGAACACTTGACAGTTGCATTTCACTGCGTCAGAAAAAAACTTTTCCTATCAGCTTTTTGCATGATATGGGGATTTCTATTTCAACAGCCATGACAAAGAAACAAAGGATACTTTGCAGCCTTATTTCACTATCACGGTCTGCACCCCACTGCTGAGTGGAACTTCTTGACTTTATTTTTCCCTTCCGGGCTTGAGTTGGTGAGTCACAGGAGACTTGGTGAACAGCTTTCTGTAAACATTTTTATTTCAAACTGATCTCTTTGTAAACCCCATGTTGTTCTCTTTTCCAATGGCAATATTCTGGATGCAAGAACATTCTTTTGATTTTTTTTGGTTAACATTTTTTTTTTGTGTATTTCAGTTATATATAATAAAACATTCCTAAGTACCCCCTCCTAGCACATCAAATCTATTTATAAACACAAATCAAAACAGATATATTGGATCCATATAGATGATAAAGAACTTGCTATGGGTAAATGAGTGGTATGAGATAGAAAAGTGGTGAAGGGAGCAGAAAATTTCACTATTGGGTCACATTATGGCCCTCAAACATTAGGTTGGACAGTACTCTACTATAACAAACTTGTAACAATACTGAACAAGGCAAAGGCTACACAATTGTACAACTACAATTTCAATGTAAACCCAGTTTTTTAAAATGATAAAACTTTTCAAAGCAGTAGCAAATTATTCAAGAGTGAAAAACTATAGTTTTGTTTTTCTTTATTTGGGAGCTATTACAGTTTTAAGAAGACTATAGCTAATTGTACTGAACAAATCTGCATGAAATTTGGCTGATAAATATAGCCGTAATGTAAGTGTCTGTGCAATAGAGCTCTGTCCCCCATTTTCATTTGTAGCCATTTGTGTTAGCATTACTATTTGTCCAACAAAATCCTTCATTATGAACTTTATTAACTATCTGGTATATTTATTATTATCCTTTAATCTTATATCTTAATTTATAGATACAAAATAATAAGCAATTATATTTATTGTATAAAATCTAAACATCTAAAATAATGCTCCAATCATATTTACTGTATAAAATAAAATTACATTTTTATCACAACCACAAAGGGGTCTTCCTGGGGTAGTCCAACATAAAATAACTAAGGAAAGGAACTGCTTTCATATTCTTGTAAACTAATAGGCTTTGTCCATCAAACGAGCCTTTTATCTTTGAGAGCTGATAGGATAAGTACATAGTAAAGTTTCTGAATATGGCTAAGTGCAGTGAATAAAGCAGATGTTTTGTTTGCAATGGGAATAAAGCAAACCAATTATTGGTAAAAGACAGTTTCCCAGACTTTATCTAACTACCAAGGAGTAGCGTGTTTGTCTGGCTTATTTAACTGCTGATCTCCTGGAAAGAATTACAATATATTACTTTGAAAAAGTTTGAGACTGATGGTTTTCTGCTAAAAACTCTGTGCACGTTTAGAGATAATGGAAACAAAATCCATGCAATTATTTTTAGTTTTCACAAACATTTATAAAATTTACATTAAAATTCTTCTTTTGGGGGGGAAAATGTAAACATCACAGTTACATATATAATATTTTGGAAACAGAGAAGTTTACATAATTATCACTGATTATATTCCGTCTGGGAGGCAGTGGAAAAAAAACATATATATTAGAGAAACAAGCAGGCCAAAAATAATGAAGGTGCAATGCAATGTTTATTTCTACAATAGATAATTAAGCTTTTTATGATGTTAAATTTGAAGTTTAATATCGATTTTAGGAAAGAGAAGCCAGTTGACTTAGAGTCTTAAATATAGATCTTTGTATTAGAGTTTATTAAATGTATATTGTTTAAATGCCATCCTCCTCAATATTTTGAACATGGTCATAGATTTGCTCTAAACTTCTATATTGCCTTTGGCCAATTGATATGATAAGACATTGCCGTATATGACATGTTATGTAGCATTAGTTATTACAATATTATCATTTATTTCAATGCTTTTTGCCAAGTACCACCCAGCATGTCAATTAGCAGTATCTTTGACAAGTGTAGTCTTTTGATGTGTAATGGTGTCCTCAAAACAAAAGAACCAACTTCTCTGAATCAGTCTCTGTTTTTGACCTTTTCTCCGAATAACATTATGCGATTCTCTCTAATTGTTCATTATAATATTTGGTCACTACCACATTGAAAAGAGGGATTACACTGCTTTACCTTTTCAACAACTTAATTTTGATTGAATTTTGAGTCACAGTAACCTTATGGTATTTGATAATAAGCCTATTATTTGTTGATGAGATAACATTTTGATAGTAGTTTCTAGGTGATTGAAAAGGTCCATCTTTTTAAATTCTTATTGTTTATAGTAAAATCCATTTTAGCTGAAAATATATACTTTAAGAGCCGAGTAAAAATAATTTAGCTTAAATATGTTAATTATTTTAACATTATGTTTGAGTATAATCAACAAAGAAACTGGACTTAATTTAACACTAATATATTGGGATATAACTTGATATCCTAATCCGATAGGAGAATCAGTAGAAAGAGTGGGTATATATTTATGAAGTACACATGATGCTCCTTCATTTGATAGTAAATAACACCTTTCTCCTGAAATTATGCAGTTGGGTAGAAAGTGGTGAGATAGCCCTGATTCAGATATTCAATCTAATCTTTTTCTATTCTTTTTTTTTTTTACTTGTTGATCATAGAGCCAGCATTTTATTTTGCTGATGCTGATTACCATATTGATGAAAGTGCTGGTTATGTGGAAGTTCGTGTGTGGAGAACAGGAACTGATCTTTCCAAGCCAGCTACCGTCACAGTCCGCTCCAGGAAAACAGAGCCACTGTCTGCTGAAGGTGAGATAATTAAAGATTATACACAAAATAAAAAACTGGCTTAAAGTCTAACATTTTAGTCACACAGATGATTTGTGCAATAGAAATGTAGTGCAGAGTAGTTAAAAAGAGATTTTGTAAAACACTTGTCTTATCAGCACTTCCTGAGTGTTTTATGCCTTTGAACTTGGATGAAGAGAACATATTCTTGACAAAAAAATGCTTATAAAATACAAACTTTTTTTTTTTTTTCGTTTTTCATACAGCTGGCACTGATTATGTTGGGATCAGCAGAAATCTAGACTTTGCTCCTGGTGTGAACATGCAGAGTTTTCGAGTGACAATTCTGGATGATTTGGGGCAGCCTGCCTTGGAAGGTCTTGAGAAGTTTGAGCTAGTTCTTCAGATGCCCATGAATGCAGTGCTGGGTGAACCCAGCAAAACGACTGTCACCATCAATGATACAGTGTCTGATTGTAAGCACCATTCCAATTTAATCATAGTTGGGTTGTGTAGCTTACACACTCAAAGTAGATACATCTATATACTTGATGTTAGCCATAGTAGTCTACTGATTTACACATAATAACCACATTTTACAAAAAGGATAATGCTACATAACAACAGTGTCACTTTTATATTTACATTTTGTATAGTAAGTAACTATATATGAGGGGTGGTAAAATATCACTATAATTTACTGGTAATTGAATTAAAAGCATATCCATGACATTTATGGGAATAGGAGATTAAGAGCTTGTATGTTCAGCAACTGTAAGGCAATTAGAGCTTTTAGTCCTCAAAACAGATAAGATACACATGTATGTGTTTGTGCTTTTTACCTATTTAATTACACATTTTATAAAATTTAATGGATTGCTAGGTTGTTTTGAAAGACGCCCTTACAAGGACTCTAAACACCTTGAAATTACAAGACATTTCTATTGTTTTGCTTGGGAATAAAATATTAGCCACGTGTTTTTTTTTTTTCAACAAATTAGCATCCTTTCTTCTAAAATTAGTTTTCAATAGCCAAACTCCTTCACTATTTGTCTCATTTAGAGGAGTCAATCTGGTCTTTAGTCTACAGACAAGGCTAGCCACTGTCATAAAGTTAGTATAACGTTAATTGTTTTGCAGTTGTTATCTGATAAAGCCAATTAGGAACTGACATGTAGCAGGGTTAGCCTTGAAAAGTCAGCAGGGTGCATTTCAAGGTGAGAATTAGAAATTGCTCAATTTTCAGAGATAAATTACATGAACACTGGGAGTATACGTTCTTCTGCTAGCTATTTTCACATAGCTTTTCTATAGCCAATACTCAAGTATTGAAATTTTCAGTATAGATGGGGATACCACTGGCAAAAGCAACTATTTCAAATACCAAAGTAAGGGTAACGGAACTATTTGTAAACAATTTATTACACTCCAGCAGGTAAAATAGATAATTGGTAGGAAATAAAAGGGGAAAATGTTTAGAGTACACTGTCCCTTTAACAAAACAATTTCAGAGTCTGAAAATGTAATATATAAAATGTGACGGCTTTAATTGTGAACAATTTTGTATTATTTTTGTTCAGCTTCACTTTAGCATTATGGTGGCTAATGGACAGATGGTATTCAGAGATATAGGGTACATGAATGTATTAAATAGAATGCAATACATTCCTAAATAGAGTTGCCAACTTTATTTTTTAAGAAAATAAGAGAGACTAAGGAATCAACAAATTTCATGTAGGAAACTGGCAAATTATACAATAGCAACGGGGACAATTTTAAATTTTGATAACGTTTGGTACAAGAAAATTCTTCTTATAAATCATCTTCATTCACACAGTCTAGCTTAATACATTCAAAAACGTTCTGTGAATTCTATTTCTCATTTAAAACCCAATTTTTTTTCTTTCATGGTTCAGATAGAACATGCAATTTTAAACAACTTTCCAATTTACTTCTATTATCAAATTTTATTTGTTTTTTATTATCCTTTGTTGAAAAGCATGGATGTCAGCTCAGGAGTGTGCACGTGTGCAACAGTGTTATAAATTACCAAGAGATGGCAGCGCTATTTCCTGTCTTGATGTCTCCTCAACAAGGAATAACATGAGAACTAAGCAAATTTTATAACAGAAGTACATTTTTTAAAATTGCACTCTCTATCTCAATAATGAAAGAAAAAAATGGGTTTCATGTCCATTTAAACTCTCAGATACATCAATATCATTAACTAGTAAGATTCCAAGAGTAAAATATTAAGGCCTAGATTGTAAGTGAAGCGCAAAATTGCGCTTTTGCAAGCTTGATATTTGCGCTCCACCCAGTAATACCAGCGCACCCAAATGTGCACTGTTATTACAAGTTAGGCACAATGCGAACGCAACCTTGTGTTTGCATTGCCTGGAAGCTTTGCGCTCACGAGAACATGCTCCCATAGGCTCCAATGGGAGCCTCGTTCTAATGATGTGAAACACGGCAGAGAACCTAGCACAGCACAAGGGGTAAGTCGCACAGCGTTGGGCAGCAAATTAAAAATATATATGTATATGGATGTATATGTGTTTCATGTGTATATACATATATTGACACATAAATATGTGTATATATATATATATATATATATATATATATATATATATATATATATATATATATAAGCATATACATATATATTTAAAGTGATAGACCGCAATGTAAACACCCCACCTGACCTCTGGTTAATTGCACTAAGTGCAAAGTGTTACTGTGAGCTCGCAGTAGCATTAACCAGACACTTGTAATGGCTGGTTATTTAACGTGCGCACGTAAATTTGCAAATTTGCCCCTTTAAGGGCGCACGTTAAAATAGCGCTTCACTTGTGATCTAGCACTAAATGTTTAAAGTGAATATTGTACATGTAAAAATAAGGGAGAAAAATAAGGGAGCCTGGAAGACTTTAAAAAAGTTTTGGTAAATAAGGGAGGTCCTTGGAAATAAGGGAGGGTTGGCAACCCTTTCCCTAAAACTAAAACATTGTAAACAAATGTGTGTTTAGGTTATAATGGTGATTTATGATCAATAACTCACATTAATATATTTTTCTTCTTGTTTTAGTGCCTAAAGTCCAATTCAAGGAGCCTGTTTATAATGTGAATGAGAAGGATGGCAGATTGTCAGCTGTCATATACCGTAGTGGTGACGTTAACCATAAATCTACAGTGCGATGTTATACTCGCCAAGGTTCTGCACAGGTTGTCATCGATTATGAAGAAAGGCCAAACACTGATGATTCTGTGGTTGTTTTTTTGCCAGGTAACAGACTGATGTACAAGAATATAGGAGCTAGCTAAGTAGAAGTATAGGGGGCACCACAATAAATCTATAGTGGATACATATGTAAAAAAATTATATAAGTAATTACATTGAAAAAAAGTCCAGAATATAAAACTTGAAAAGTGAGTCTGTTTAAACTACATGAAAAGTGGGTAAAATAAATAATGAAAGTACACTGCAAACTGTTTACTTCAACATTTCTTTGTATCCTCTGTTTTAGAAAATAATTAAATCACTGGAAAAAGTATAGCAATCTATCTATTTATCTATCTATCTATTTATCTGTATAAAATACATAGAAGCTGGTAAATTAGTTGAACTTTTAGACTAAAGGAAATTTGAAACCTAAAAGTTTGCCTTTCTCAAACACTAAGGGCTCGATTTACCAAAGCCCTACGGCTGCAAGTTCTCACAAGAACTTGCTCTCCGTAAATTATCAAGCAGCGGTCACCAGACCGCCACTTCCTTAACCTCTTCGCCACCTCTAAGGTGACGAAATTCAATCTCCACAGTCGAGTCCGACCGAGGAGATTGACAGCTCCTGCCCGCGCGTGATTGGCTGTGCGCGGGCAGGGGGCGGGATTGCGCGTGAGCGCAAAATTGCGCTTGTGTGCAATGTTGATTACCTGCAGGTAATTTCACCCCACCACAGGCGAGCTGAGGCGTACAGGGGCGCGTATATGTACCCCTGTACGCCTCAGCTTTGATAAATCTAGCCCTAAATATACTGCACATTCTTTTCTAACACTTTCCCCTTGGAACTCTGTAGATGAATGTGTATATACATATTATATAGCCATACCTAAGCAAGACATGACAATAAGTTATTACTCAAGCAGTGATACGAATAACAGAAATATTATTATGTGCATTATTATATGCACTTTAAATGCCATAAACTACAATTGCACTATTGTATATTTTTTTGCAATAAGCAATCTTTTTAGAATAGTACTAACCAAAATATTATCGCACCTTAAAAAATAAAGTTTGTTTCATATAGTCAGTTCAAACTGAAACAAAATGTAAATTCATCTTTTTTTTATACCTAGGACTCAAATTTATCAAATTTTGATTTAACCACATACCTGAGAGAAGAATGCATGCTGGGTCATACTCACACATAAAGGCAATGTTATCACACATTTCTAAAAATAAAAAGCTCTAATCTCTATCCATTAGAACACAGGGGTCCCTCATGATGCCTGAAAGATATTGTAAGCTACTTGTAATTATATCATTCCCTTTTTTATTATTTATAGGGGAGATTCAGAAGCCCTGTGTGTTAACTCTGGAAGATGACACACTTTATGAAGAGGAGGAAGAACTCAGGCTTGTTCTTGGGACACCAAAAAGTGACTCGCCTTTTGGGGCTTCAATAGGAGAACAAAAAGAAGCTCTAATTAAGATAAAAGATGTTGAAGACAGTATGTTTTTAGTTTTCATATGTTAACAGAAATTAAATATTGTTGTACACTAATATAACTCAGCTTTGGTAGTCTTACTTAGAAACATCGTTATAAGATGTATGGTATAATACTATAAATTAGAATAATCATAGAATGTTGTGTTAGATAAATCATTTATACCATTGAATTATATAAACTTAGATATTGACCCTAGTCAACACCAACTTTTTTAAACTTTCCGCATTGTAAAATGACCATGCAAACGCATTAGTGAGATGTTTTTGCAAAACTAAAATAACATTTTAATTACTAATTAGATATTGCATTACTTTACAGAACCTATCATCAAGTTTTCTGAAGTCAAATATAGTATCAAAGAGCCCCAGGAACCAGGAGAAATAGCATTGGTGAAGATCCCTGTGCACCGCTTAGGAGACAGCTCCAAGGTGTCCATTGTACGAATTCACACAAAGGACGGCTCAGCTATTTCTGGAGAAGACTACAACCCAATGTCTGAAGGTATATTCTCCAACCGAAATTTACAGACTTATCAGAAAGTATTTTTCTCTTAATCTGAAACTTACAAAAGTATTCTTTTTCTGCAGACCTTGAATTTAAAGAAGGAGAAAAAGAGCACTTTGTTGAGATAGAAATATTATATGACGGCAAAAGGGAAATGCGTGAAGCATTTACAGTTCATTTGAAACCTGATGAAAACATGGTGGCTGAAACACAGGTAATACTGGGTCCACAATAACTTTATGCCCTTACACTTTCTTCCTGTGTTTATATAAAATCTCTTATAAAATAACTTACAGCATTTATGAATTACATTGTTGCCATTCTATATTTTAGGACTAACACATAACTAAGAAAGGAGTTAATTAGTAAAAAAAAAAAATCACTTTAAGGGATATGAAACCCACATTTCTTTTATGATTCAGCTAGAGCATGCAATGTTAAGCAAGTTTCTAAAATGGGCTGGCTCCTAAGCTTACATTACTGCTTTTCAAATAAAGATACCAAGTGAACAAAGAAAAATTGATAATAGGAGTAAATTAGAAAGTTGCTTAAAATTGCCTGCTCTATCTGAATCATGAAATAAAAAATTAGGTTTCATATCCCTTTAATTTGAGTATTATTTTCAGGTATTTGTTAAACAAACTTGATGAAACAATGTATATTTGTTAAAAAATAAATCAATTGCATATTCTGTTTATGATAGGTTCTATTTAAGAACCAAATAACCATCATTCTAGGTTTTAACACGGTGGATAATATTTGTGAATACAAAATGTAATTCATTTCTGAAATATTGAACAATAAATAATTAACAGAAATAAACAATTAAAAAACAAACAGCAATTTTGAAAACACTTGATTGGAGGCCATGAGACATTTTATCTATTGATATTAGAGTTTATTTGCTAGAGCTCATTTGCTTCAGTTTTCTAGTATGTGGTTGATTGCTGAATTTTATATTAATTTGTACAGTTTTTGAGCCGATGCGGGCATGGAACATTAGACACTTTACTTGTAGCCCCTCATAGCACACACCTATAGTTTAGCTTCCTAGAAAACAAAACACTCAATAGCATTAACAAGTTTTCATGCTTTTAAAGGAAATTAGACTCAATATGTTACTTTGTCTTTATTTATTTATTTTGTCTTCTTTTGATGTAAAATATTCCTGAAAATAATGCTCTTCCGTCTCCCCCAAGAGAGGCTGAAGTGCATACTGTGTAACAGTTTACCTGACCCAGTTACATATTACACAGTGATTGTTTAGATCAACTCAGGAGCTCATTTATACCTGGCCTTTGGTTGCCCACTCTGAAAGAGACCAGGTAAAAATCCTCCCAAGTGTTGTCAAGGAATGTTTCCCTGGACTGCTTTGGTTTTCTAGAACACTGAAAATGTTATTAAGAATTAATTGTTTTAAAAACATTTATTGTGCAGCATATTTTTGACATATGATGTTAACTTTAAAGGGACAGTCAACCCAACAATTACTGTAACTTATTTAGATTAGTTAAATAACGATCTTTACAGTAAACTGTAGCCCAATTTTCATCTAAATAAACTTTGGCAGAAAATACACTTACTAGATCTCATCTGGCCGTTTTGAAATGGCCGCCTGACCCCTCCTTCTCTGACGTCTCCCAAAAGCTCCCACTAGTACAGGATCCTTTCCTTTCGTCCCTGCGCGCTCCTGTGTCTCCCTTCATTCAGTTCAGTGAGACACTCATATAGCACCCCCCTCACTTCACTATCTCCTTCATTCATCCCCACGGCCGCAATTTCAGCTCTCTAGCTGTTCGTACCCGGCACTCACTGCCTCTCATCCATGCTGTGCGCTGTGTGTTACAGAGAATGAGAGGCAGTGAGTGCTGGGCAGGCGGCAATGTGATGTGGGTCTGTGCCCCTATCACCCCCTCAGGAAGTACAATTAGAGCATTTGGAGAGGGACTTTGCCATGCAACTGCAAATGTCAGAGGCTGCGCAAAAGCTTAGCCTGGCTGCAGAGCAGAGTATGGAGATGACTGTAGAACAGCGGCGGAAAAGGAGGCAGGGACGAAAGGAAAGGATCCTGTACTAGTGGGAGCTTTTGGGACACATCAGAGAAGGAGGGGTCAGGCGGCCATTTCAAAATGGCCAGATGATATCTAGTAAGTGTATTTTCTGCCAAAGTTTATTTAGATGAAAATTGGGCTACAGTTTACTGTAAAGTTCGTTATTTAACTAATCTAAATAAGTTACAGTAATTTTTGGGTTGACTGTCCCTTTAACATATCTCATATTACTTTGGTTTGATTCACTTAGCTTTATATATAGTATAAAATATATAGGTTAGTGTGTGAAATATAACAGAATCCATTGGAACTCAGAGCAATTCCCTATTTACAGATGAATAAAGCCATTGTGTACATTGAAGAAATGGACAGTGTTGCTGATGTGACATTCCCAGCGATACCACAAGTTGTCTCACTTTTAATTTATGATGATACTGTTAAAGCCAAAGAGAACCCAAGTCCTCCAACTGGATATCCTGTTGTGTGTGTTACGGTAAGTGTTCAAGTAACTGCTTTTGAAATTGTATTGGACCCTCTTTCTCTAACCCCGAGGTTGTCTAGCTTGGGGAGTAGGGGTCACAAAGGAACCCTCTCATGATTTTTTTATCTGGCACTCCCTTTGCCCTCCTTCAATTGCTATTCCTCCTGCTTTTTGCACCCATAATACACACAAAAAGCACAAAGATCTAAAGCTCTCCACTCTTGTGAGACTAAGAAGTCTTGTTGTTGCTGTGAGATCCCTCAAATAATTTTAGAAAGGCAAGATTCAGCTTGAGAGCTGTTGATCGAAATATGCAGGAGAGACACATTACAATGTAATGCTAAAAAAAAGCCCCCAAAAGAATTTGCTTGATATTTTCTGCATGCCAGTAAGTGTTTGATAATAAGGCCCATAGACCCAGGGTGAGTAGTGCAAAAATAACATGCTCTAACAATGTACTTTTTTTTTTTTAATAATCTGGCCCAGAGTGCTAAACTCACCCATCTACAAAAGGCGAGGTGTGTTTTTATTTTTCATTTTAACATTCGATAGAAAGCCACACTCAAATTGTTGTGCTTGTCAATAACAGTACTGGCGTCTTCAAAATCTGAGTTTTAAAAGAGATTGTGCAATGCATTTCCATCCGCACTACAGCAAAACCATCTGAATGCATTTTTTTAAACTGTCAGGATGGGCAGACTGAGCACCATTTTTCTATCGCTATTATGGTCACTTTTAAACTTTGACAAGTATTGTTTTAAACCATATTTATTTCTAGTGTTTGTTAATTTGCCCATCTCAATTTTGGTGTGATCTGAAAACAAGATGGTGACTATGGGTTTCTTTTGAAGGGATTTATCTTCTTATTCTGGATTTTAACATTACTGAAACTGTAAAACATGAACCTGCACTCTCGTGAACATGTTTAGACTTAGCAAATAAAAACCTGAAAGGGCCACAGCTGATAAAATATGATTGAGGCCATAGTTTACTGTGAGCAATTGTGCAATAACAAAATGCTCTAATACATTACTGCATTTTTTATTGCCCTTATATGCCTCTATAACCATACTTTAATGCTTAGCTTGAAACATTGACTTTATAATAGCACTATACATATCAATCTTAATTATCTTCAATGAAATAAAAAACTATGCACCAAAAGTTTTGCCATTATTTGATTAATGCTTTTTTGATAGCCAATTATATAAAGCTTCTCTTCCCTAGGCATGCAATCCTAAATATTATGACTTTGACAAAACTGGATCTATATGTGACTCAGAGAGTATTAATGACACCCTAACCCAGTACCGCTGGCTGGTTAGTGCTCCAAGTGGCCGTGATGGGGTCACCAGTCCAATGCGTGAAATTGACTCCAACACATTTTTCACCAACACCAAGTCCATCACCTTAGACTCCATCTACTTCAATTCTGGGTCAAGGATCCAATGTGCTGCACGGGCAGTTAATAGTAATGGAGATGTTGGTCTGGAGGTGCAGAGTCCTATAGTTACTGTCAGCAAAGAGGAAGGTTTGTCTTGCTAGTATATCATTTCCTGTGTTATTGTGTAGAACCAAGAATGTGGATGTGGGCAAATTTTAGTGAATAGGTTCTGAAATATAATGCAGAAACTGGAGTTGCTGTTAGTAAAACCACCACAGAGATTTCTAAGACATTCAGAAAACCTACATTTGTAAATACAATCTTTTACACACAGTCAAATATTTTAAAGCAACTCTATTAGTAATAGTTGAAGACTGGGGTAAATAATCAATGCTCTATCATCAATTTATCAAGCAGATTAAAAAAGTATAGAGTTCCATAACCATTTCAATCCTTTCTCAGTAGTGTCACTTTAGTTTACTATATATATATATATATATATATATATATATATATATATATATATATATATATATACAGATGTTTCTCTCCAAAAACTAAGATATATCTTCTTTTTAAGGTCTTTGCCAGCCACGTATTCCGGGGACTGTCGGAGCTGAACCCTTTTCTGCAAAAATTCGTTACACGGGCCCTGGCGATTCTGATCACCCTAATTTGATCAAATTGACTGTAACAATGCCTCATATGGATGGTAAGTTTAGGCACAAGCAATGATATTTATCTTTCAAATAAAATTTTAAAAAAAAACATGATTTAAATTTATTAACGTATATTTAATAGCAATCTGGAAAGGGCTATAATAAGCAAATAAAGTTTATATGTAGTATGGTTTATACAAATATGTACATATTTTTATTTCAGGTATGCTGCCTGTTATTTCAACAAGACACATGTCCAATTTTGAGTTGACTCTTAGCCCAGATGGAACGCGAGTTGGCAACCATAAGTGTTCTAACCTTCTTGATTATAATGAGATACCCACTAGGCATGGCTTCATTACGGATAACACCAAAAACCCAGAATTAATTGGTGAAACATCTGCTTACCAATACAGTTCTGCACTTCGTTCACCTAGAACACTTCGCTTTTATCAGAATCTTAATCTAGAGGCCTGTCTCTGGGAATTCAACAGCTACTATGATATGTCAGAACTTTTAACAGATTGTGGTGGAAGCATTGGCACAGATGGACAAGTAAGTATTACATTGTTGTATGGTAAATATGCATAGACATAAATGTGGTGATTTTAAAATATATACTTAAAGTCTTGTGCACTAAAACTATTTAAGGAGAACTATTAAAATCAATCAGAAACAAATACATTTCAATTTTGACCACAGATAAGAAATCAGAATGCCCATATTATCTTTATACAAGCAATACCTAAGTTGTGTGCCTAGTTAATTATTTGGTTTATTAAAGGGACAGTTCACCTAAAAATGTTCTCCCAACCTTTACTGAAAGTTTCTATATTGGAGTATATTCTATTGAATAGCCTAAGTAAACACAGCCAGCAGAAGAGATTACACTCACATTGGGGTGCAGGATAGTTAAGTAATAAAATAATAATTTTCCATTGTTCTCTCTAAGTATTGAGCTTTGGTTTTCCAGACAAATATAAAATAAGGAAGCAAGAGTGTGTACACAAAGTGATAACATAATGAGATCTGATATTACCTGAAGCTCAACCCACTGTAATAGGCTGTGGTTTAAAAGCACAAAACCAGCTACTTCATATACACAAATAAACATGAAAATCCAATTTCTCCTACATTTCATACTCTACAGCTGGTATAACAAGTCATTGAAAATGCATTAATATAAAACAATTTTACAGTGTACTGTCTCTTTAAAATTCTACAGACTTTAAATTGTCCTTTACCAGGTATTCAGTTTCGAAGAAGTCAATTTAGATATTACATTAGGACACTTTTTCTAAGATATTTCAATCCACTAGAAGAAATACTGACTGCTCAGATTAGTAAACACTATAATAGGAAAATCTAGTTGTAAACATGAAAAACAAGCAAAAAAGAAAGAAAAAATATCACAAGCTTTTCAAAGTTATTTTTGCCTGCAATTTTCTATACCTTCACAAAAGCCAAAGTTACTGGGCCAAAGAAACAGTAAAGCGGAGGATCAGTTTCTAAATGGGTTAACCAATAATGTAAGTTTGTGATGTGTTTAATTAACAATTGAATTCTGTGCATTCACAGATAAACTTTGTGATGCCCACATAGGGGTCGATCCGATATAGATCGTAGTTTGCGGCGCAAGCGAGGGAACCCGCGTCGCCCGCAGTTTCAGCTCGCAACTCGAGCTATCCCATATATGTCGCCGTCAGATGCTAACGTGCCGTAAGTCTGACAAACCAGCGATGTCCAGAAATCTGCGCAAGTACAAATTTCTGGCGTCGCCAGTGACTTGCGGCACGTTAGAAACTGCCGGCGCCTACAAAACCTGACTGAAGTCTAAATCACCCGCATTGTCTAACACGCCTCCCTAACATAGCCCGACACGTCTAACACGCCTCCCTAACATAGCCCGACACGTCTAACCCTCTATCCGCTATCCCCCCTCACTAGCCTAACAATAAACTATGTATTAACCCCTAAACCGCCGCTCCCGGAGCCCGCCGCTACCTAATAAAGTTATTAACCCCTAAACCGCTGCCAGCTATATTAAATCTCTAACCCCCTAAAGTGAGCCCCTAACACCGCCGCCATCTACCTTACCTACCCCCTAAAGTGAGCCCCTACCCCGCCGCTATCTATTTTAAAATTATTAACCCCTAATCTAATCCCCCTACCCCGCCGCCATCTATATTAAATTATTTAACCCCTAAAATACTAAACTATCCCTACCACTAAACCTAAGTCTAACCCTACAAATAGCCCTGAAAAGGGCTTTTTGCGTGGCATTGCCCCAAAGTAACAGCTCTTTTGCCAGCCCTTAAAAGGGCTTTTGGCGGGGCTTTGTCACAAAGTAAACTGCTCTTTTGCCTACAATCTACATCCCCCTACACCGCGGCCACCTATAATAAATGTATTAACCCCTAATCTAATCCCCCTACACCGCCGCCAGCTATATTAACTATATTAACCCTAATTATATTATGGTTAATATAGTTAATATAGTTATTATATATATGAACTATATTAACCCTAATTATATTAGGGTTAATATAGTTAATATTGTTATTATATTATATATATATTAAGCATAATAACCCTATCTAACTCTAACATCCTAACTAAACTCTTATTAACATAAATCTAATATTAATATTATTAATTAAAATATTCCTATTTAAATCTAAATACTTACCTATAAAATAAACCCTAAGATAGCTACAATGTAATTAATAATTACATTATAGCTATGTTAGGGTTTATATTTATTTTACAGGTAAATTGTTAATTATTTTAACTAGGTATAATAGCTATTAAATAGTTATTACCTATTTAATAGCTACCTAGTTAAAATAATTACCCAATTACCTGTAAAATAAATCCTAACCTAAGTTACAAATACACCTACACTATCAATAAATTAAATAAACTACAAATATCTATCTAAAAATACAATTAAATAAACTAAACTAAATTACAAAAAAACAAACACTAAATTACAAAAAATAAAAAAAATTACAAGATTTTTAAGCTAATTACACCTATTCTAAGCCCCCTAATAAAATAATAAAGCCCCCCAAAATAAAAAAAATTCCCTACCCTATTCTAAATTAAAAAAAGTTCAAAGCTCTTTTACCTTACCAGCCCTTAAAAGGGCCTTTTGTGGGGGCATGCCCCAAAGAAAACTGCTCTTTTGCCTGCAAAAAAAAACACAATACCACCCCCCAAGATTACAACCCACCACCCCCATACCCCTAATCTAACCCAAACCCCCCCTTAAATAAACCTAACACTACCCCCCCTGAAGATCTCCCTACCTTGTCTTCACCACACCGGGCCGAACTCCTCATCCGATCCGGGCAATGTTTTCCAGCAAGCGGCAGTGAAGTCTTCTTCCATCCGGGCGATGTGTTCCAGCAAGCGGCAGAGAGTCTTCTTCCATCGGCGATGTCTTCAAGCAAATCTGCATCTTCAATCTTCTTCCTTCGCTCCTCCGCCGCGGAGCATCCTTCCGGCACGACGACTTCCCGACGAATGAGGTTCCTTTAAATGATGTCATCCAAGATGACGTCCGTCGAATTCCGATTGGCTGATAGGATTCTATCAGCCAATCGGAATTAAGGTAGAAAAATCTGATTGGCTGATTGAATCAGCCAATCAGATTCAAGTTCAATCCGATTGGCTGATTGGTTCAGCCAATCGGATTGAACTTGAATCTGATTGGCTGATTCAATCAGCCAATCAGATTTTTCTACCTTAATTCCGATTGGCTGATAGAATCCTATCAGCCAATCGGAATTCGGCGGACGCCATCTTGGATGACGTCATTTAAAGGAACCTCATTCGTCGGGAAGTCGTCGTGCCAGAAGGATGCTCCGCGGCGGAGGAGCGAAGAAAGAAGATTGAAGATGCCGATTTGCTTGAAGACATCGCCGATGGAAGAAGACTCTCTGCCGCTTGCTGGAACACATCGCCCGGATGGAAGAAGACTTCACTGCCGCTTGCTGGAACACATCGCCCGGATCGGATGAGGAGTTCGGCCCGGTGTGGTGAAGACAAGGTAGGGAGATCTTCAGGGGGGTAGTGTTAGGTTTATTTATGGGGGGTTTGAGTTAGATTAGGGGTATGTGGGTGGTGGGTTGTAATCTTGGGGGGTGGTATTGTGTTTTTTTTTGCAGGCAAAAGAGCAGTTTTCTTTGGGGCATGCCCCCACAAAAGGCCCTTTTAAGGGCTGGTAAGGTAAAAGAGCTTTTAACTTTTTTAAATTTAGAATAGGGTAGGGAATTTTTTTATTTTGGGGGGCTTTATTATTTTATTAGGGGGCTTAGAATAGGTGTAATTAGCTTAAAAATCTTGTAATCTTTTTTTTATTTTTTGTAATTTAGTGTTTTGTTTTTTTTGTAATTTAGTTTAGTTTATTTAATTGTATTTTTAGATAGATATTTGTAGTTTATTTAATTTATTGATAGTGTAGGTGTATTTGTAACTTAGGTTAGGATTTATTTTACAGGTAATTGGGTAATTATTTTAACTAGGTAGCTATTAAATAGTTCATAACTATTTAATAGCTATTATACCTAGTTAAAATAATTAACAATTTACCTGTAAAATAAATATAAACCCTAACATAGCTATAATGTAATTATTAATTATATTGTAGCTATCTTAGGGTTTATTTTATAGGTAAGTATTTAGATTTAAATAGGAATATTTTAGTTTATAATATGAATTAGATTTATTTAATAAGAATTTAGTTAGGGGTGTTAGGGCTAGATAGAGTTAATATAGTTAATATAAATACTATAGTAACTATATTAACCCTAATATAATTAGGGTTAATATAGTTAATATATATAATGTAATAACTATATTAACTATAATATACTTAGGGTTAATATAGATAATATAGCTGGTGGCGGGGTAGGTAGATTAAATTAGGGGTTAATAATTTTAATATAGATGGCGGCGGTGTAAGGGGTTCACATTAGGGGATAGATCAGTTAGATGGTGGCGGTTTTAGGGGTTCACATTAGGGGATAGATCAGTTAGATGGTGGCGGTTTTAGGGGCTCACAGTAGGGGGTTAGTTTATGTAGATGGCGGCGGTTTAGGGGTTAAATACTTTATTAGGGATTGTGGCGGGGGATCGCGGTTGACAGGGAGATAGACATTGCGCATGCGTTAGGTGTTAGGTTTATTTTAGCAGATCGCGGTTGACAGGGAGATAGACATTGCGCATGCGTTAGGTGTTAGGTTTATTTTAGAAGATCGCGGTTGACAGGGAGATAGACATTGCGCATGCGTTAGGTGCTAGGTTTATTTTAGCAGCCAGATTAGGGAGTTACGGGGCTCCAATAGTCAGCGTAAGGCTTCTTACGGCTGCTTTTTGTGGCGAGGTGAAAATGGAGTAAGATTTCTCCATTTTCGCCACGTAAGTCCTTACGCTGTATATTGGATACCAAATTGCGCGGGTTTGGTATACCTGCCTATGGCCCAAAAAACTACGGGCGACGGCAGAAATATACGCGCGTAACTTCTAGGTTACGCCGTATATAAGATACCAAACCCGCGCAAATATTGGCATCGCCGACTTTTGCGGGCGACGATTTTTATCGGATCGACCCCATATTAGTTGTGTTCAAGTTTCATAATTTAAACGTGTGATTAGTGCACTATTTTAAAAATTTTACTTATGTGAACTGAACATGCTCAAAACTCTTTACATTAAAAAAAAACATAGAAATAGCCAAGACATGTGCTAAGTTGAATTAGGGAACTCTAAAAATCATGAAAACAAAGTGTTTCTGATGGATTGGAATACAGTTATAATGTATGTAATAATGCCACAAATGCATTTAAAAAAAAACTAGAAAAACAAGTTTAAAATTTATCACATCATTGACCTTTTCTGCAAAAAAACCCACACAAAATATTATGTTTTCTTTTTTTTTATTACTTGAGTAATAGGTAAGATAAATAAGCTATACATTATCAGTAGCATGACCAAGACAATTATTCTTTTTAAGTACATTTGAACCCAAATCCTCCTCCAAAACATAGAAACCAAGGTACCAGGGAAACTAATATTTTTTTCAGATTCAGATATAACCATTTGCTCTTTCTTGTGAGACAAGCTTTTGAAAAAAAGATAATTATACTGATAAAGTATTAAGTTTCTGTGTCCTTTTGTGTTTTACTTCCCCTTTAATCTCCTTCTGCTTTTGTCTGCTCCCAGGTATTAGCTATCCAAGCAACCTTGCTATGTTGAATGATGTATTATATAACAAGAATTTAAAAAAAAAATACTTGAAAATTACCACAGTCTGTGTTAATCAGAGCATTTCTTTAATTCCACATCTGACTGTTAATTCCTCTTAATATAAGATTATTTAAGATTAAATTATTTCAGGAAATTAATAATAACTACTTAAAACTGAAACTATTTAATAGTGAAGAGCTAAATCATTTTAAAATACCTGAAAAATTAAGTTTTAAAGGGACAGTCTACTTTAAATTGTTGTTTAAAAAGATAGATAATCCCTTTATTACCCATTCCCAAGTTTTCCATAACCAACACGGTTATATTAATATACTTTTTATATCTGTGATTACCTTCTATTTAGCCTCTGTAGACTGCCCCCTTATCTCAGTGCTTTTTACAACTTGCATTATAGCCAATCAATTTCGGGCTCACGCATAACTCGACAGTGGCACACACGAGCTAGCACTGTCTTGCTGTGAAAAGCTAATAAAATGCACTGAGATAAAGGCAGCCTGCAGGGGCATAGATTTTGAGTTTTAGATGTTATAAAGTATATTAATATAACAATGTTGGGGAATGGGTAGTAAAGGCATTATGTATATATGTAATATTGAAGGTTAAAATTTGATTACATCTATATAAATAATTTGAAAAAATATTAATGTTGAAAGCAGTTAAACAAGTTTACTAATGCAGAATTAACATAAATGCTAAAAAATATACAAAAAATAACTGATTTTAAAACTTTTGTCATTTACTGTAGCTTTTATGTTGGTTCTTTTGAAGTGGCATTTATTGCTGCATATTGATGATGTTATTAACTGCATTTAGTACACCAATATTTTGATCTTTTATTTCACTGTACAAAAAGGTTATTTTTATTTGCAATGACATTAAAAACAAATCAAGCAAGCCAACCACCTAACTAGGTTTAGCTTTTAAAAAAGAATACCAAGAGAACAAAGCATAATTGATTATAAAAGTCAAATGGAAAGTTGTTTAAAATTGCATGCCCGATCTGATTCATGAAGGTTAATTTTGACTAGATTGCCCCTTTAAATAAGTTTGGTATCGCATAATTTTTTTTGACTGAAAACAAAAGCAGCAAAGATATAACAATGAAAAACAAGAAAATAATAACTAATCAGATGACAAAAGAATGTAACAGACTGCCTGTCTTGAAACTGTGTTCTGGTAGTCTCTTAAAGGACCACTAAACACAGTAAAATTGCATAATCAATACATGCATAATAAATAGACAATGCAATGCATTTAGTTTGAATTTTATTTTTATTTTTCTTTACTAATTTAAAAGTTAGGCTTTTTCTTTTCCTTCCCTCTGCATCATGTGACAGCCATCAGCCAATCACAAAATGCATATACGTATATTCTGTTAATCTTGCTCAGTAGGAGCTGGTGTATCATAATGTGTGCATATAAAAAGATTGTGCATATTTGGTTAATGGATGTGAATTGGAAAACATTTTTAAATTGTGTCCTCTATCTGTATCACGAAAGTTAGATTTTTACTTTAGCATGCCTTTAAATTTTGATTGGTTGATCATTTTTTCCTATTTTTCATTACTGTACTTTTTGCTGCTATTGGGAAGTCAGTAAATAATTGAAATCAAATACAATGATCATGTTAGTATCCACATACTGTTAAAACATTTAGATTTAAAAGACATTTGGCAATGCAGAGGTCCTAATAATAGGTTAATATATTTCTGTGGTCAGTTACTTAAAGGAACATTCAAGCCAGACTTAATTATGTGCTGACTGTGATGTTTCAAATGACTTGTGATGTGCACCCAGTTTAACTGTACCCAAACGACAGTAAAATAAGAATTTGTAACAAACCATGAACATCTTTACAGCTAGCATTGAGAGCCTGACAAATTGCTTCATCACTTGTATTTTCCCTTGATCATTGGACTACATAGGGGAGTATATTAGGCATCTGTCTACTGTGAAGATTTGAGGAAGACACACATGAACACCCATTCCAATATAAGGATATATATATATACATTCATGTGGGAGATGCACTTCAAACCTTTTTATTTGAGAGGGAATTCCTGTCCTGTCCTTGATCTACACTATAAAGCCTTCCTAATAAATATAATCTAACATCTCTTGTAATTTTCATAACAAATGTCCCTGTCTGTTCATTGTAATTGAAGACTTTGACAATGTTTGTCTCTTACCATATTGCTCTTATTATTTAAACATAATTATCCAACAATCAATAGGAGGAGATGTAAGGTGCTTCTACTGAACAACATTTTTAATACAAATGTACTTTCTACAGATCACTTTATCGCCTGCTTAAACTTAAAGGGACACTGAACCCAATTTTTTCTCTTTCATGATTCAGATAGAGCATGTGATTTTAAGCAACTTTCTAATTTACTTCTATTATCATTTTTTCTTCGTTCTCGGTACTGTCCAATCAGCAAGGACAACCCAGGTTGTTCACCAAAAATGGGCCGGCATCTAAACTTACATTCTTGCTTTTCAAATAAACATACCAAGAGAATGAAGAAAATTTAATAATAGGAGTAAATTAGAAAGTTGTTTAAAATTGCATGCTCGAACTGACTCACGAAATACATTTTTTGGGTTCAGTGTCCCTTTAACATGATTAAAAGTAGTAATTTCCTACCATAATAGTTTCAACACTTTTTAACAAAATTGTAAACGTTTTACATTGAAAAAACATATATTTTTTGGATTTTTATTATGATTGACAAACAATTATAAAATGATATGTGAATGGTACTGGTAATCTTGAAAAAATGTAAACTTAAACATATCACTGATCTTGCAGGTTCTAAATTTAGTTCAGTCCTATGTGACTCTACGGGTGCCTCTCTATGTCTCCTATGTTTTCCATTCTTCGGCAGCAGTTGGTGGATGGCAGCACTTTGACTTGCAGTCAGAGTTGAGGTTGACCTTTGTTTATGATACGGCAATTCTGTGGAATGAGGGCATAGGCAGCCCACCAGAGTCTGAGTTGCAGGGTGAGCTTATGTTTTTCATTTATACAGTTCTTCTAATTGTATTAATTATTATTATTATAGCTGTATCATAATGTGCAGAAAGATTGTTTTCCACTTTATGTGCTTCCGATTACTTGTTACGTGGAGCATAAAATGTATGGGAAATTGCTTTTATTTATGAAATAGCTGTTTTTACTACTTGAAACCACAGCTTTTCCAAATGGACTGAGCTTGCAGGATAAACTCATCTTTTTTTTTCTCTATACACAATGCCTTCCTTATTTCTTTTTGTCTGATTAAACAAAAGTAAGCATAATTGAAAATTCATATTTTCTTACAAATATCTGGATTTGCACAAATCTTTGTGTTTTGCACTTTCACACTAGAACATCTGGCTCTGAAACAAGCTGAATGCCGCTTCCCGCGCTCAAATTTGGCATTTGTTTGAGAAATAAATGCTGAATTCTTAATATATACATACATGCCTAATGCCAGCTACAGTAACTAAGCAGATGATTATGTCAGCTTTGTTCTAGGTATACAGCCCAGTATTTACCAATTCAGCAAGCCTTATGTGCTGTTTTAAATACAGAGGTAGCAAACCACAAAAAATTTGCATTATAGTAGAGAAATCAACTTAATCTGCACTGAGTATATTGTAACTGGAAGTTATGCCTGGTGTAGAAAACTGTGATATATGATCTTACAAGTAAGGGGGGTAGCATTTATAGTTCTTTTACAAGCGTATGGTCTATGGGTCCAATTATCTAAATCTCTCTTGGCTGGTGAAATTATTAAAGAACTAGTCCTAAAGCCCGTTCACACGGGCCATTTTTTGCAGGGTACAGCAGTCCCACCCCTTGCGCTCTCTCCCTGCCCCTCTCTTTTGCTCTCTCTCCCCCCTCTCTTTTGCGCTTTCTCTCCCCCTCTCTTTTGAGATCTCTCTCCCCCTCTCTTTTGAGATCTCTCTCCCAACCTCTCTTTTGCGCTCTCTCTCCCCTCTCTTTTGAGCTCTCTCTCTCCCCCCTCTCTTTTGCGCTCTCTCTCTCCCCCCTCTCTTTTGCGCTCTCTCTCTCCCCCCCTCTCTTTTGCGCTCTCTCTCTCCCCCCTCTCTTTTGCGCTCTCTCTCTCCCCCCTCTCTTTTGCGCTCTCTCTCTCCCCCCTCTCTTTTGCGCTATCTCTCCCCCTCTCTTTTGCGCTCTCTCTCCCCCCCTCTTTTGCGTTCTGTCTATCCCCCCTCTTTTGCGTTCTGTCTATCCCCCCTCTTTTGCGCTCTCTCTATCCCCCCTCTTTTGTGCTCTCTCTCCCCCCCTCTTTTGCGCTCTCTCTTTCCCCCCTCTTTTGCGCTCTCTCTTTCCCCCCTCTTTTGCGCTCTCTCTTTCCCCCCTCTTTTGCGCTATCTCTCTCCCCCCCTCTTTTGCACTCTCTCTCTCCCCCTCTCTTTGCGCTCTCTCTCCCCCTCTCTTTTGTGCTCTCTCTCACCCCTCTCTTTTGCGCTCTCTCACCCCTCTCTTTTGCGCTCTCTCTCCCTCCTCTCTTTTGCGCTCGCTCTCTCCACTGTCTCTCTCCCCCTCTCTCTCTCCCCTCTCTCTCTCCCCTCTATCTCTCTCTCTCTCCCCTCTATCTCTCTCTCTCCCCTCTATCTCTCTCTCCCCCCTCTCTCTCTCTCTCCCCCCTCTCTCTCTCTCTCCCCCCCTCTCTCTCTTTCTCCCCTCTCTCTCTCCCCCTCTCTCTCTCTCCCCCTTCTCTCTCCTCTCTCTCCCCTCTCTATCTCCTCCCTCTCTCCCTCCCCCTCCCCTCTCTCTCTCTCCCTCCCCTCTCTCTCTCTCCCTCCCCTCTCTCTCTCCCCTCTCTCTCTATCTTTCCCTCCTCTCTCTCTCCCTCCCCTCCCCTCTCTCTCTCTCACTCCCCCTCCCCTCTCTCTCTCCCCCTCCCCTCTCTTTCTCCCTCCCCTCTATCTCTCCCCCTCCCCTCTCTCTCTCCCTCCCCTCTCTCTCCCCCCCCTCTCTCTCTCCCCCCTCCCCTCTCTCTCTCCCTCCCCTCTCTCTCTCCCTCCCCTCTCTCTCTCACTCCCCCTCCCCTCACTCTCTCACTCCCCCTCCCCCTCTCTCTCTCACTCCCCCTCCACCTCTCTCTCTCCCCTCTCTCTCTCCTCCTCCCCCCCTCTCTCCTCCCCCTCTCTCTCTCTCCTCCCCCTCTCTCTCTCTCCTCCCCCTCTCTCTCTCTCCCCCCTCTCTCTCTCTCCCCTCTCCCCCTCTCTTTCTCTTCCCCCCTTTCTTTTGATCTCTCTGTCCCCTTTCTTTTGCTCTCCCTCCACACTCTTTTGCTGTCTCTCCCTCTCTCTTTTGCTCCCTCTCTTGTGCTCTTTTTATCTCCCCTCTTGATCTCTCTCTCACCTTTCTTATCTTTTCCCTACCCCCTCTCTCCCCTCTTTTGAGCTGTTTTGAGCTCTCAAACTGCACAGCCTTTCACGGCCCGTCTGGCCCCGCCCCTTCACGCTCGGCCACGCCCCCTCACGGCCCTCGCGCTCGACCACGCCCTCCTTCACGATCGACCACGCCCCCGGGCCACGCTCGGTCACACACACTTCTGCTCGCACTGCAGAGCAGAGACTTAGGGACTCTCAAAGGCCAGGTGTGTTTGTCCTCGTGCTGTGCTGTCTACTGCGCATGACAGCTTCGGACAAACACACTTGGCCTTTTATTATATAGGATGCTCGCCAGTACTTCTGTTTCCCTGGTGGAATGATCTAAAGGTCCCTGGGCTGGCGAGAATATTAAAGAGTGCTCGCCAGTACTTCTATTTCCCTGGTGGAATGATCTAAAGGTCCCTGGGCTGGCAAGAATATTAAAGAGTGCTCGCCAGTACTTCTATTTCCCTGGTGGAATGATCTAAAGGTCCCTGGGCTGGCGAGAATATTAAAGAGTGCTTGCCAGTACTTCTATTTCCCTGGTGGAATGATCTAAAGCCACTTTTTACCCTGAGAACAGGGTGTCTCACTAAGGGGTGTATGCGGCATTTTCGTATGTTATGTGCACAATTAAATACATATTTTAAAAATCTTGCAAAATGATTAATTGAACCATTCACTAAAAAATACAAAGGAAAAATTGTATTGTTAAAGGGACAGTATACACTCATTTTCATATAACTGCATGTAATAGACACTACTATAAAGAATAAGATGCACAGATACTGATATAAAAATCCAGTATAAAACTGTTTAAAAACTTACTTAGAAGCTGTCAGTTTGGCTCTGTTGAAAAGGTAGCTGGAAAGCCCACTGCAAGTGGCAAATAAGACACTTCCCCCCCTCCCCCTTCTTTTGCATATGAAAAGACCCTTTACATAAACAGCAGCAAGCTGGAGAAGGTAGCTGACGGTATTCACATAAAACTTTGGGGCTTGGTTAGGAGTCTGAAAATCAGAGCAATGTTATTTAAAAATAAGCAAAACTATACATTTATTTAAAAAAAAAACTTTATGGGCTATATAAATAGATCATCTACAAAACATTTATGCAAAGAAAAAATGAGTGTATAATGTCCCTTTAAGGTGCATCAAAAATCATAACAAAGTTCTTCACCAAAAATCGTATTTTATCAAAAATGTAAAATTTCCATTTAAATTATTCAGGAAAAAGTTGTATTAAATATGAACAGCATAAATCGTAATGAAATTACACAGCTTATACAGAAATCCCTTTTAAATTTGTACTTTTACATTGTTTTCCAGGATCTCTGTATCCAACTAGTATGCGAATTAATGAAGAAGGACGCTTGGTTGTGAACTTTAAGACTGAGATACGCTTCAGGGGCCAGTTTGTGATGTCTCACCCAGGTAACACTTTAAGATATTTTACTACAAGTGGAGGATCAAGAAGTAATTCAATGAGTAAAAATAACATTCTGCCATAAAATTACCTATTCATAGATCTAAATATTTTGTAATTTTCAAGAAATAATGCAAGTATAGAAGCAGAAAAAATATATCACTACTAAATTACCAATTACACTCTAATTAAGCTTTTTATTTTCATAAAGTTACACAAGTAATTGACTTAGTAGCAGTGTGAAACAATCCCCTACAAGAAATGTAATTGTCTCTTTCCACTTAAGGCACATCCTTGACATCTATGGTAATGTCTGTGGATCACCCTGAACTCACCTTCACTTTGAGCTTGCTGCGAAGTGAGACCACTTATAACCAGCCTGTTCAACAATGGAGCTTCATCTCAGATTTTGCTGTATGTATTGAGTTTTAATGTTTTTTACTATGATTGTTTGGTTATGGTCAATCAGTCCTTAGGTACTGATATCAAAATGATTGCTAAAAAATAAAAAAAATAAATGCCCTGGAATTCAAGTATTATGATACATATTGAATATCTATTAGACTTTGGGTAAAAGGTCCATTACCATGTGAGAAAAGTGACCTAGATTCAGACTACCAATTACTATTACATTTAAACCCATATAGATAACTATTAGCATATTAGTATTAATCTCTTAAAGGTGCCTTAAATAGATGACCTTGCTAAACTTGCATCAGGGCACTTTAAGTTTGGATGCAATTTTACACTTTTCTGTGATTTAACTCTGCAGTTTATATTACTCCCCTCCCAGAGAGGTTGCTGTGAATTATAATTAAATATTTTGCAGTTTGCCACTCCCTGCTACATGGTTTATAGACCCGTAAACAAGGCTATTTAGATATTGGCCTTATTTTATTGGAGGAAACCAAGTGAACAAGGTCAAGAAGGTTTTAAATGTTTTTAAAACATTTTATTTTAAGCAGATCATTTCCAATGCAGTGGTTAATTGCTTATATATGTTGAATGCAAAGCAGACTTTAATGGACCATTATTTATCTTTTCCTTTAAGTAACATGAGACATTTTCTTTCAATTTTCTAGGTACGTGACTACTCAGGCACATACACAGTGAAGATTATCCCATGCAGTGCACCTCCTAATCAAGAATATATTTTACCTATTGTCTGCAACCCAAGAGAGCCGATCTCCTTTGATATTGATATACGATTTCAGCAGGTAAAAATGGATCCTATTTAAGCATATGTTATAAGATCATTTTGGAATACTTAATTTTTTTATATATACAGTATATATATATATATATATATATATATATATTTATATATGTGTGTGTGTGTGTGTGTGTGTGTTTTTTATTTATCCTTTTTTATATAAACGTCATGCTTCACTCCATAGGTCAGTGACCCTGTAGCAGCAGAATTCAGCCTCAATACACAAATGTTTTTATTGTCTAAGAAGGAACTTTGGATATCTGATGGCTCAATGGGATTTGGAGAGGGAACAGATGTGGCATTTTCTGAAGGTAAGAGGTTAAATCATGTATATGACTAAGCCACTCAGATTTTAAGCACTTGAGAATGCACTAACCTGTAGACTTGATGATGTTTTGCATTTAATTGGTGTTGTGATGTTCTTTATTTTTAAGGTTCCACAATCTTCGGACGTGTCATGGTGGACCCAGTTCAAAACCTTGGTGATTCTTTTATTTGCAACATTGAAAAAGTGTTTTTGTGTACTGGTGCTGATGGATACGTCCCTAAATATAACCCAGTCAACAATGAGTATGGCTGTCTTGCAGACTCTTCCACTTTACTGCATAGATTTAAAATACTGGTATGTCAAAAATGTTTATTATAAAATAAACTGATTATTTTGTTTACTAAAAGAGCACATTCAAAAATATGGTGTAACCACAACATTTGTCCACTAGTACTTGTTATGTGGATCTTCACTATATAAAGCCTGTATGAGGCATAATGCATGTTGTAGAATTTGGCGTTAACCCAAAATTTTCAATGATTCCAATAACCTTACTATAGAAATGTAGCATATTATGTTGAATATACTTAATGTAACATATACACGAGTATAAAGTATTCATAGGAACAAGCTGCACAGTAAACTAATTTTAGTATTGTCATGAGAATTGTTTGTTGAATAATTTTATAAAATAATGTCAAAAACATGGACTCTGCAACTGAATTAGATTTATTAGATTAGCATTTGTCACACAAGATATTTGCAACCATTCATGAGTAAATATGGCACCAATAAAGCTATTACAGTTAACCTAAATGGAAAATGGATATATGCTCTAGTTATATATATATATATATATATATATATATATATATTTATTTAAGAGGAATATACTTTTACAAAAAAAAAGCAGTAGATATTTTTCTGACAAATGTCATAGTATCCTATATAGTGTCATTGTTTCCCTGTCCCCTGTATCATTTGAAAGCCATCAGCCAATCACAGACTTATATACCTAGATATAGTAAGCTCACAAAGTGTTCATATAAAAAACATTGTACAATTTGATAGTTGATAGTAAATCTGAATTGACAACTCCACCAGATATACTAGGGGAAAAGAAAATGTTAGTTTATATGGGGAACATGAATTCTTTAAAAAAAAAAAAAAAAAAGTAAATAAAACCAGTAATACACTTTGAAATGCCTTCTCTTAGATGAAAAAAAAAAATGTCTATGATGCCCCAATGTTAAAAGTATAAATTTATCTTTGCAGGACAAAGCTCAGCCAGAAACTCAAGCAAGACTGTTCGGGGATGTTCCATTTGATGCCAAATTAGCTATGGACAATCCTGATGCGTTGCCACTGAGTAGACAGCCAGGTTCTGATGGCTTTAGCCTCTCATCTAGTGCCTTATTCCAGGCAAGTATACATTTTATTGTGACCATACTGCAGTAAGAAAACTGATTAACCCAAAAGCATCAATCAAGAAAACAGAATAATTTAGCCTACTTCCTTTCCTTATTGTTTTAATTCATACCTTGCAAAATCAACTAATGCTTTGCATAGTTTACATCTAATTCAACAGACTTAGGGCTCCATTTAGGAAGCAGCCTTGAAGTCCTTGCTGTGCTTGCACATTCATGAAACAGCAGCCTTAAAGGGCATGTTAACCGAAAAATTATTATAACTTCTTTAGATTATGTAAGTAACGAGTTTTAGAGAAAACTGTAGCCCAATTTGGTTAAAAAAATACTTTGCAAGTAAAAACACTTCTCCTACTTCAGCCATTTTGTAATGGCCGCCTGACCCCTCCTTTCGCTGACATCACCCAAATAGAAATTCAAGCTTCAATAAGAGATCTGTGTCGATCCCGCTATAATTACCTTGTATCTAAGCTTCTGCAGACTGCCTCCTTATTATAGTGCTGATTCTAAAATAACTTCACATGTGTGAGCATGTTTTCTTTATGAAACACATGAACTAACACCCTCTAGCTGTGAAAAACTGGCAAATGCATTCAGATAAGAGGCAGCCTTCAAGCTTAGAAATTAGCATATGAGTCTACCTAGGTTTAGCTTTCAACTAAGAATAACAAGAGAATAAAGCAAATTTGATTATAAAAGTAAATTAGAAAGTTGTTTAAAATTACATGTCCTATCTAAATCATGAAAGTTTAATTTGGACTTTACTATCCATTTAACCTCTTGGCAACCTCAGAGATCGAGGACTGAAAAAAAAATGTTGAACTCATTCGTCCAAGATGATTGAAAATAATTGCTAATTGTTTGTAATAGCTGGTGTCAATCCAGGATAATTGACAATAACTACCAACTGTTTGTAATGACTGGTGCTGAAACCAAAAGGCTATTTATGTTGTGACAATACCACAATAAGGGCTAGATTACAAGTGGAGCGCTAAATATTACTTGCATGCAAGTGTGCAAGTGGTATTAGCGCTCCATTTTGTAATACCAACACACAATAATGTGCGCTAATAAAGTAAATCGCAATGCGAATGCAAACTCGCATTTGCTTTGCTAAGAAGCATTGCACTCACGAGAGCACGCTTCACAGGCTCCTATGAGAGCCTCGTTCTGATGCCGTCACAGACGGAATCAGAACCTGCTACAGAGAAGGGGGTAAGTAGCGCAGCGATGGGCAGCATTTTGAAATATATGTATATGAATATATAGATATATATTTATGTGTTACTATAAGTATATACACATATTAACACACAAATATATATGTATATAAGCATATACATATATATTTACATTGTGGTCTATGAGAACACACAGTTCTCCTAGAACACAATGTAAAGGCATTTTTCAGTGCCTTTTTGTTCTCACACCCCACTCCCACCATCTTTAAAGCCCCAAAACGCCCTAGTACTGTTTTTTTTATTTAAAAAAAAATGCTAGATTTTATTTTTTAATAAAAAACTATAATGCCCTCTATTTTGAGGGAATTTGGGGCACTTTTAGAAAATTAACCAGTGATCGGAGTACTGTGAGCTTGCGGTAGCAATAACCAGCAAATTGTGGTTATGGTACAATTTAGCGCTCCACTTGTAATCCTTACTATTATAAGTTTGTGCATGCACTGCACAGGGTTCGTCTTTACAGCCTCTAATGGAAGTTTATTCCATGAATCAACCAAGCTTTCTGTGGCAATCCATAATGGATTGGAATAGGGAACATTGATATATGTGCAGTGCAAAGCTATTATAGCCAAAATATATTGTTTTAATGTAAAATATATTTATCTAAAGATAGAACACACATATATTGGTGTTTGTCAAATGGACAAAACAATAAAAAATTATTTGTTTCCCCTACTGCCATATAAATATTACTTTGGCCTCAAAAAAGTAAAGTCTTCAAAATTATTAGGTTTAAGTACAATTCTATTTGCCTTAGATTTGTGTTTTATGCATAAACAATCTTGTGTTGTAGAAAATGATACTAATAAATCTTTAGCCATTATGTAAATAAAACGAGCCAAATATTTATATATATATATATTTATATTTTTTTCTATAAAGGTGTCCGCAGGACGGGAATGGTTCATTCATACAATTTATACAGTTCGCTCTCGAGAGAATGCAAACCGAGGAATTGGAAAGCGCAGTGTGGATTATCATCATGCCTTAAGTAGCAGTGCTGGTCAGCAAAATCATCTTCTGTTAAGAAGGAGCAGAAGGGCTAATACAGAGGTTTCAGTCCTTGCTCAAGACATTGGTATTGATAACAACAGAGGAACCAATATTCAGCACATTACCCTACAACCCTCCAGGAAATTATCTGGAAATCAGCGGGACACATCGCCATCTGGTGGACAATACCAGAAGCCTATTTTAGAAGCAACAGGGCTTAACTCAGAGGACAATAATGTAATGCATTTTATCGGAGGGGCAGGTGCTTTAGTGTTTCTTATATGCACCACACTTATTATTGTGTTAATCTTGAAACGTAGAGGACATTCACATTCTGGAAAAAAGTCTCCATCCAACAGCCACTGTAATAGTCGAGAAACTGTGACTACACGCCAAAGCAGCAGTGACAGTTCAGAGGTCTAGGAGCTTAATTGTACTGTACCTTGAATTTGTTTAAATGCTGTGGAGACCCTTCATTCTTGATTTTCACTACCTTCCTCCAAGCAGTGCCTTACTTTAATTTAAAAATCAACATGTATCCTTAAAAGAGTTAAAATGTCAGGTATCCAGTTGGCTGCACATAGAGATAGTGAAATCGATTTTGACGACATCAATATTGAAGAGATTGAACAAGTCATCAGTAAAAGAATTTTGAACTTTTAGGCTACACAGTTATAGTTACTGGATCCAAACTGTGTGATTCCGTTCTGTTTCACTATACTGAAAAATATGTAATGAAAGAAAAGCTACAATGGGTTAAAAAACATTATAGTCAAGAACACTGAAAACAATCATTAATAGCTCTGTCCAGCTTGTTGTCTTGATTATATGTTATTTAATGTACAATCACTAAAGCTCACACTTCTATCTATACTGTTGTGAGTACTTTGCATAAAATAACATAAGAACTGAGGGCACTAGGCAAGCTGAATATAGCTACTGGCGAATTATGCTCACTGTAATATGGTATATTAGGTTTAGTACCTTAGAACTACTGAAAATACTTGATAGCCAGAGATGGCTGCAATGTGCTGTACAATAATATTTTGGTGCTTGTTTGGCAACCAGTGGGGTAATGGACATTTTGAAGGGATTTTTGTGTGTACAGTCTTGTTTCGACATAAATTTAGTTTTTTTCTAAATGTGAGTTTGCTCTTAAATCCTGTTCTCAGAATAAGCAGATCAAAGCTGATAAACAACAACACTGTTCATAACCTTCTATCAAGCAGTGACTAATCTGCAGTGCATGTTATCAACATTCTTTTCATTTTTCTTTTTTATTCAAATTGGTGCTAAAATAGTAAAATACAATAGTAACACCCCAAAAATAATGTGAGAAGTAAATAGAACTTCTGGTAACTGTGTCAGTTCTAGTAGGAGATGGAGGTACTAAGCACGTCAATTGTCAAAGGTGGGAAAAGCCGAAAAAAGGACATTGTGCTTAAACATGTTTTGTCATCCGTATGGAAGCAGAGTATTTAACCATGATGATATTTTATTACCTGAATAAATATGAAGTATAAACTAATTACATTTTTTTAGATTTAAACTATTACGCCAGTATCAGACTTCATACTAATATTTATTGACTTATGGGTTCTCAGTGAGGGGTTTGCGAGAAATTACTAACCAACCAATGAGCTTTACCTAGAAGTACATATTAACCAATGAGTGTTAGTAGAAAGTAATATCATCCAATGAGTGCCCAGCCATTACACCTAAATTAATTTCAATTTAAATTAAAACATCTTTATATATTTTTTGTTAAAAAAAAATTCAACATATTTAAATACTGTTCTTTTATTATTGTTTTGAGCATATTTCCCCTCCTTAAACATTGCTTTTTGCCATGTCCTGTACTCTTCATAGACGAAAAACATAACTGGGTCAAATAGGGATTAAAGGGACAGTCTAGTCCAAAATAAACTTTCACGATTCAGATAGAGAATGTAATTTTAAACTATTTTCAAATTTACTTTTATCACAAATTTTGCTTTGTTCTCTTGGTATTCTTAGTTGAAAGCTAAATCTAGGAGGTTCATATGCAAATTTCTAAGCCCTTGAAGGCCGCCTCTTCTCTCAGGGCATTTTGACAGTTTTTCACCACTAGAGAGTGTTAGTTCATGTGTGTCATATAGATAACACTGTGCTCACGCATGTGGAGTTCAGGTGAGCCAGCTCTAATTGGCTAACATGGATGTCTGTCAAAAGAACCGAAATAAGGGGCAGTTTGCAGAGGATTAGATACAAGGTAATCACAGAGGTAAAAAGTATATTAATAAAACTGTGTTGGTTGTGCAAAACTAGGGAATGGGTAATAAAGAGATTATCTATCTTTTGAAACAATAAACATTCTGGTGTAGACTGTCCCTTTAAGATGCAATGAAATGAAAAATAAGCAGTAAAAATGTATGGCCCACTCCAATCAGTACCACCCTCCTCTCTTTACACAGTGTTTTGTGACAGCTTTATTAGGGCCCCCAGTTTTAAGAACTAGAACCACCCCAAACTGATAAATGAAAATGGAATTGTACAAGTGCTTTCACTATTGACAAGTTATGCAATAAGCTACAGTTCCTATTTAAGTTTGACTAAAATAATGGAAAGCATACTGATTAAATACATATTTATAATGTTTCTTTTTAATTATTGATTACACAAATATATGAAATGCTTTTTTATCTATTTAATAATAGTTGGAGGTACGAAGACATTTTGTCCGAAATAATAAGTTGCTGTTCAAAGGTGCATTAGTTGTTTTTTTGTTTTATCTGGTAGCAACATTCTTATGTTTTTTTTTTTATATTGGAAGCACACACGTTTTACAATGTTTTTCAAATAATTGTCTCAAACATATAGAAATACTTATTTTAATGTAAATAAATTTTGCCATTAAAAAAGTTGATATTTTTTTCTTTCAATTTGATAATTTATATATAACAGTATTTCAAATTAGAGATATGTGAGAATCATTAAAGGGCCACTGTAAGTAAATATTTTCTATGCCTGTTACTAACTAACTACCCCAAATACGCTTTTTATCAATAGCATTTCATTAACATATCTCTACCGTATATCAGAAATCTTGTCTGCAAATTTAATTGTTTTCCAAACCCACTCCGTGGGTATCCTTTGCTCTGTACCAATCCGTTTACAATACCTAGGTTTCAAAATGGCGCTTTAAACACAAAGTTATTGATTTAAGTATTTTGAACACTCAGTGCTGAAAATAGTGGGCAGGATAACGTGACATCATTGGCGAATAAAAGATATAACTTTTAGAACGTTATGAAACTTCGTTTTGGAGAAAATATAGGTCAGTAGGTTTTAATTAATGTTTATTAACTTTAATATGTTAGTTGTTTAGCTTAAAAATTATAACAGATAGTAATCCTTTAAATAATTGGGGGGGGGTTTCTTGTTTGTTATGTATTCTGAAAAATTAGATAGTTATCATGTTTGTAATATGACCAAAGGCCGAAACTGCTGAAAATGTGTAAATTTACCTTATATGAAAAATATTTAACAAAGTGATAATAAAAGGGGTGAGATTGACGACATTCAGGTGATGTGCACAATATTTACTGTGCAATATTTATATATAATTTAAAAAGGTGGTATTGTTTGGTGTTATTCAATTAAATAGACTAATGCATATGCACTGATTTGTGCTATAAATATTGCACTTTCTTATTGGAGAGCTTATTAAAACCAGATTTTTATCATTTATTACCACTTGACATTATGTAGAAACTTCATAAAAGTTTCTCGACTCCTGTTGGCTTCACTTGAAAAGACAGCATAGGACCTATTTATAGAAATGTGGAGAATTACCCCTCAAAAATAGCATGGAGAAAGTCTAGGTAATAGGCACTGATAAACAAAGTGTCAGTGTAGGCCTTCTTATCACTGTGAAAGTGAGCACATTGTTCTTTTAAATTCTCATACTCCCATAATAGTATTGTGTCCAAAGCAATACATATGAAAGCATGCACAGTACAAGTGGTGAGTTAAAGGGCCATTATACACTAATTTTTTCTTTGCATAAAAGTTTTGTACATGATCTATTTATAAAGCCCATAAAGTTTTTTTTTTTTTAAAAATGTATAATTTTGTTTATTTTTAAAGAACATTGCTCTGATTTTCAGACTCCTAACCAAGCCCCACAGTTTTATTTGAATACCGTCAACTACCTTCTCCAGCTTGCTCCTGTTTGTGTAAAGGGTCTTTTCATATGCAAAAGAAGGGAGAGGGGGGAGTGTCTTATTTCCCACTTGCAGTGGGCTTTCCAACTGCCTTTTCAACAGAGCTAAACTGAAAGCTTCTAAGTACGTTTTTAAACCATTTTATACTGGATTTTTATATTAGTATCTGTGCATCTTATTCTTTATAGTAGTGTCTATTACATGCAGTTATATGAAAATGAGTGTATACTGTCCCTTTAAGTGTTGCATACCAACACAAGAAGAAATGTAGTGCTTTTTTGAGCCAAGAAGTAAACCATTATTATTTTTATTTATTTTTTTATCTTTTTTTAATATATCAATGACGTCACACAGGACGTGAAATAAATTCATGCTTTTAAATCTTAATATTGGCATAATCATCACAAAATAAACGCAGAATTATTATATACCAAAGGCCAAACTGCCAATCTTGATGATTAAAGGGAAATTCTTATGTGCACTCTGAAATTGAGCTAGAAAAAAACCGGTCTGAAATTGTACCCTGAATTCTAATGCTAGTACTGTATTAATTCAATAGTTTATCTTAGCCCAAAACTGTAACATTTTTGGACAGGCCCAAAAGCAATGAAAAATATGTGCACGACTGGCCTTACATTTTGTACAGTAAACGCTAGCCTTATACCGCCTTGTTAAGTCATCTGGTGTTCTATAGGCCATATATAATAATTTTAAGTGTGACTCTTGCTAGGTTGTCAGAAACCAGGGTTTACCTGTTAATTTAAAGCTATCTTGAATATCTTGGGCATCTTGGGGATATTTGGCAAATATTTTGTCCATTTAATTTTTACAGATTCTATTTGTTCATTGAAGGAAAGAGTGGCATAAAGGGGAGAAATCTTATACATTGTGTTGCGATATAAATTAATATTGCTATATATATTACTCAAAGACCAATCTAGTCCATATTTCTGTTTCAATTCATAAAACAAGTGCCTAATCTGAAGATAGGCGTAAAAATCTGTATTTGGTAGACAGAATTTCCTACTAAGATCCTGAAAGGATTCAATAGTTAAATCTGGTCTTGCAAATTTTTTAATCCAGATTAGACCCCTACTATGCCAGTGGCAAAAAACTCTACTTGAAAGACCTGGGCTAAAGTTAGGATTCCCCACTTTGATTCAATACAAAATTTCTGCCATGCTATAACTATGTTATTAATTGTAATTAAACTACATATATTAGATGGTAGGGACCTTGAGGGGCAATGTAATATAGCATTTATATGGAAAGGTATCAAGCTAGCTTCACATTGTAGTACCGTAAAATGCTCTTTCTGGGTTATCTAATCCAACACAATTATGGTCAAAGCAGCTAAATTATTAATTTAATATTTGGAAAGGCTAAACCAGCCAAGACTCCGGAATTCATCAATCGTGTAAGAGCTATTCAGGGTTTAACCCCTTTCCAAATAAACATAGAGCAAGCTTGATTAAACCTTTAAATATCTACTTTAGAGGCGGAGCCTGGTGGTGCATGGAGTCGGGCGCTTAATTTAACAGCTCTGTGCATGATCGAGGGTAAGGGAGCAAGCAACACACACCTCCTATTCAAACCCTAACACACAGGGGGAGTAACAATGCACTTAAACACCCAGAGCACCAAGTACAGCACCTATTAAAGATCCGGATGACATTTCTGGGGCGATTTAGCTCCCGGGGCTTTCCCCTGCAGAGAAGGCAGCGGCCATCTTGGGTGGCCATGTGGTCACTTCGACTGTGAAACTTGGGACATCCTGACTCCTGTACCGCTGCCATGCATCAGAGCTGTCAGGCTGGGGGAGAGGACCTCTTCCCACTTTGTAGGTACATAGGATACAGCTGCATACATGTGGGGAATAAGTGGACCCTCCAAATGTTTTTTGTTTGGGTTTTTTTTTTAACCCAAAAATGCTGGATAAGCCCCAGATGTGGTCCCTACAGAGATTAGGCAAGGCAAGATAAATAGATTAAAAAGCAGAGACATGTACACAGCCCTGTTAGAGAGTGATGACCAGTAAGATACCTTAATGCTCAATTCCAGGTGAAGGGATTGTGGTGGTGAGAATCTATGGAATGAAGGATATGAAGCTAATAACTTGAAGACTCCTGGTTTTAGAGATATACTGACTGAGGACTTTATAATTCATCTGCTTTATTGGGGAACTTTTAAGCTTGAGAGAGGGGGCACACTTTTTCTTTCCCTGAGTGTTGCACTATCCTTATTAAGACACACTTATCTCTATAACAGAGAGTCAGATTACATAAGTGCTCCAGGGCACTACAGTGTCCTCATTACAATGGCTGCTAGAAAACCACCTAAATCTACTATAGGGGGGAAAACCTCCACCCCACACCATTTTTTCAAACAGACTAAGGGGGTCAAAGCCGCAGAAGTTGAGATGTCTGATCAGGAAGATGATACAGACTCAAATACCACTATGGCTCCTTCTACTGAGGACCTCTCCCCAGTCACCAAGGCTTATATTAAAATGCTGGTTTCCAAGCAGGATATTTCGTCAAGCTTTGATAAACTCTGGGAAAAGATGGATACAATACAGAATACAGTAACGAGTAGTCTGGCAGATATAAAACAAGATATCCAAGATCTGGGTAACAGGGTTTCAACCTTAGAAGACAGTGAAAATTCAGCCCTGGAAGAGGTTAATTTCATATCTCAGTAGGTATCATCGCACCAGCAAGAGCTAGAGTCTATTCAAGACAAAATGTAAGACCTAGAAAATCGCAGCCGCAGATGCAACATTTGACTGAAAGGGATTTTGTAATCTGTGACCCCAACTGAGCTGGATAGATATCTGAAGCAGTTATTCCAGTCCATCACAGGCCATTCAGATGAGGATTGTTTTCAGATGGAAAGAGCTCATAGGGCTTTAAGAGTGAAACCTAGAGGTGAGGCCCCACCTAGGGACGTAATAGTCCGTATGTTCCGCTTTCAGGAGAAAGAGGCTATTCTAGCAGTTTCCAGGAAGAATTCAAGTTTCAGGGATCAGTGGTCCAGTTCTTCCAGGATCTTTGTATACGGACACTACCGAGGAGGAGTGCCATGAGACCCCTTACATTGCTGTTAAGGAAAAACCAAGTTAACTATAAATGGGGGATCCCCTTTGCACTTATTATCATTCACAATGGTATCACATATACCGTCAAGGAGGCCCGGTACATCCCTGAAGTTTGTAATCACTTGGGCCTGGAGACACCCTCGTTGCCTTCAGACATACCTGAGACAAGGGTCAAGGATCACAACAACGCACATCCCCTACCACAGAGACAGAACTGGGTGAGGATTTCTAAAAAGAAACAAAAGACCTGACGTCCCACTCGGCTCAGCAGATAGGCGAGAAGCCCAGGGTCTCTATATTTACTGGGAAGACACATCTCAGATGAATATACAATTATCTTTGTCTGTATAATTGTTGATAGAGTATGAGCCCCAGAATTGACTTTCCTTCTACCTGGTTGCGGTGGTCTCCTAGAGGGAAATGAGGCTGACTAGAAACTATGGGATATAACATTTCTGGTGGAGACTGAGCCATAGGGGCTAATTGCAGAGAATAATGTGACTCTGGGACTCCATATGAAAGGGGACCATGTTCTGTTTAAACATAAAAATAAGGGGTGGAATGGGGCGATTTGACTAATGATAGGGGGAGGTGATAGCATAAGACGTTTACGCTACACAGGGCTCCTTTATCCTCAAAGTTGAAATTTCAAATCAAATCATTTTTTATTGCACGTTTGTTGTTATATTTGTTATGATGAAAAATGTATGCAGACAAGGTTTGGACAATAGGCTCATACACCATCCATATTGTTATGTTTACATTGTTGAACTGTTTTTATTTGTTTGTTCACTGTGGTACTCGGCGCTACACAAAAGGTAAAGGAGGGGTCATGGTTGACAGACAGACAGGGACGACTTGAATGATGACTAAGAGCATTAAGATTATCTCGCACAATGTGAGAGGCCTTAATACCGATGTGAAGCGGAAAGCAGCACTCATCCGAAATTTCAGAGCTAAAGCAGATCTTATATTGCTACAAGAAACATATTTTACCAACACAGTAATTCCTAAATTTTGGTCAAAACATTTCCCTTTACACTATCACTCAACGACTGACACAAAAAAAAGGGGAGTTTCTATCCTTATTCATAAGTCACTTCAGTTCCATACAGAGGAGGTAATCGCTGACCCAAATGGTAGGTACCTCATTGTTAGGGGGAGCATTCAATCCACTCCAGTTACTATATGCAATGTGTATGCCCCTAATGAGATGCAAGATATATTTTTTTAGGCAAATCTCACACCTCCTGACGCAAGAAAGAAATTGGCTCCCCTTCTGGTCCACCCGGACCAGGTGGGCTTTATATCAGACAGGGACGCACCAGACAATGTAAGAAGGATGATAGCCCTACTAGACTACCTAAAGGGGAAAGGAACGCCTTCTCTGCTCCTCTCCTTGGATGCGGAGAAGGCGTTTGACAGGATTGACTGGACCTATATGACCTTGATTCTGATGGAAATGGGTTTTGGGGGGGCCTTTATGAAGGCATTAAAATGTATATATTCTAACCCAACAGCGACTATTAGGGCAGCGGGTGTCAGGTTAGGAAATGTCCAGAAGAAGACCCAAATGCTAGGGCGAACTTAAACAACACCCTTGCACTCTGAGTTTAATCCAGGACGTGACCCCACGACAACCTCCAAAAAACAAAGTACTCACGATATGGAGCAGGGTTAGCCTGTGCCAAAGTAATTCATGATATCAGCCAGATAGACTTCTGAATAAGGAACTGGTTTCAGGAAAGGTCTTCCACAGAATCAGGAGAGCAGGGATAGTCCACTTATACTCAGACAGAAGAAGGGTAAAACAGGAAACAGTTAATAATGCAGGAGTAGGTAATTTGTTATCAGGCAGTCTGAGGGTTAACACTGTGTAGACAGTCTTTGCAGAGTATGCAACAGGTAATCAGGAAGTTTGAGGGTTAACACTGAGTAGACAGTCTTTGCAGAGTTTGCAACAGGTAATCAGGCAGTTTGAGAGTTAACACTGTGTAGACAGTCTTTGCAGAGTATGCAACAGGTAATCAGGCAGTTTGAGGGTAAACACTGTGTAGTCAGAACTTGCAGAATTAACAACATGTAATCAGGTAGTTTGAAGGTTAACACTGTGTTGTCAGAACTTGCAGAGATAGCAACAGGTAAGCTGGTAGTTTGAAGGTTAACACAGATTAATCAGTACTTGTTGAGATTGGCAACAGGATATCAAGCAGTTTGAAGGTTTACACTGAATAATTGTATTTGCAGAGTTTGGAAACAGGTAAACATGCAGATTGAAGGTTTCACGGAAATAACAGTATTTGAATAGTTTGACAATAAACAGAGTAGTAAGTATTTGCAGGGTTTGCAGCAGGTAAACAGGAAGTTTGAAAGTTTCATAAAACAAACAGTACTTGCATTGTTTGGAGACAGGTAATCAGGAGGTTGAAGGTTAATCCAGCATAGTAAATCCTTGAAGAGATTGGTAACAGAAAAGCAGCAGTTAGAGAGATTCCTCAGAGTATTCCTATCAGAAGCACAAAGTTAAACAAACAAACGGGCACTGGAGAAACAGGAAGCTCAGAATAAAAAGCCTGGTTGTGACATCATCAGGAAGGGGTGGCTCAGACACCTGTCAATCAAGCACACAGAGAGGACTGCAGAGCTTCCCAGCAGCCGAGCGTGACAGTGCCCCCTCCTCAAGGACCCCTCCGGGGGACCCAACCAGGCCTGGCAGGGTATTTCTTGTGAAAAGACTTGACAAGAGTTGGAGGAGGTGGTTTACTCTTGATAGAGTACCAATTGTAGATGACTGGCTTGAGTAGGGAGACATGAAACACTGGATGGATCTTGAGAGTCTTGGGTAAGGCCAGGCAGCATGCAGAAGAACAAACTCTGGAAACAATTTGAAAAGGTCCAATGTACTTAGGACCCAACTTGGTACAAGGTTGTTTTAGACGTATGAATCTGGTGGATAAAAATACTCTGTCTCCAGTACGAAGTAAAGGAGCCTTGCACCTTCTGCGATCAGCATATTTCTTATGTCTTAAGGAAGAAGAGAGTAGATTTTGACGAATGAGTTGCCAGTGATTACTGAGATTTTTCACTATACGATCTGCTCCAGGGACTTCAGTAGAACTGGTAATCATAGGAAAGGTTCTAGGTTCAAACCCATAAGCTGCCTTAAAGGGAGAGGTCTGTAATGAGGCGTTATAACGTGAGTTGTGAGCTAATTCCGCCAAAGGCAATAACTGAGACCAGTTGGAGTGGTGATGGTCTACATAATGTCTAAGAAAAGATTCCAAGGCTTGATTTACACGCTCAGTCTGTCCGTTGGATTGAGGATGGTGTGCAGTAGAAAGTGATATGTTGATTCCGAAGTGCTTACAAAAAGACCTCCAAAATTTGGGAACAAATTGGACCCCACGATCTGAGACTATGTCAGTGGGAAAACCATGTAAACGAGATATATGTAGAACAAAGAGTTCAGAAAGTCTTTGAGCTGAAGGCAAGCCTGGAAGAGGTATGAAGTGAGCAGACTTGGAGAACCGATCCACCACTACCCAAATGGTCATATTTCCAGCAGAAACAGGAAGATCTGTAACAAAGTCCATGGATAAGTGAGACCAAGGGTAATGAGGAATAGGAAGAGGGTGTAATAGACCAAACGGTCGATGAGAAGATTGTTTGTTTGAAGCACAAGAACTACAAGCAGCAATATAATCCTTAACATCCCTCCTCATAGTGGACCACCAAACATGCTGCTTCAGTTTCCACAATGTATTGGTTATTCCCGGATGACCTGCTGAAATGTTGTCATGAGCCCAACGTAGAAGCTTAAGATGTAATCCTTTGGGTACATACAGGATACCAGAAGGTAGTTTGCAAGAAGATGGTACCCGGACTTGAGCAGCATGTAAAGCCTGTACTGGAAAAGAGGATACTTGAGCCAAAACTTTGACTGGACGTAGTATAGGTTCTGAATCCAATGGAGAAGGTTCAGAAGATTGGAACTGCCTAGATAAAGCATCTGCCTTGGAATTTTTTGAACCAGGAACATAGGAAAGTACAAAATTAAACCTGGAGAAGAATAAGGCCCACCGAGCCTGACGAGGATTGAGACGTGTAGCTGTTTGGAGGTATAAAAGATTCTTGTGATCTGTCAGAATGAAAAAAGGTTGACTGGTACCCTCTAACCAATGCCTCCATTCATCCAAAGCTAATTTTATAGCCAAAAGCTCCTTATTGCCCACATCATAATTTAACTCGGCAGGATTGAATTTTTTCGAAAAGAACGCCACAGGATGTATCTTGCTGGTAGTCGGATCACGTTGGGAGAGAACAGCTCCAGCTGCTATAGAGGAAGCGTCAACCTCCAAAATAAACTGGAAATCAGGAATTGGATGACTGAGAAGAGGTGCAGAAGAAAATGCTGATTTTAGCGTTTCAAAAGCCTGTACTGCCGAAGAGGACCAGTTCTTACAATTTTGCCCTTTCTTAGTAAGAGAAGTGAGTGGAGATGTGATGTCAGCAAAGTTCTTTATAAACTTTCTATAGTAATTGGCAAAGCCAAGAAACCTCTGCAGGGATTTGAGAGTAGTTGGTCTGGGCCAGTCCTTGATAGCCGACAGTTTAGCAGGATCCATCTCAAAACCTGATTCAGAAATGATATATCCCAACAAGGGGATGGAACTCTGATGAAAAGAGCATTTCTCCTTTAGACCATGAGAAAACTGGATCATGAAGCTGCAACCAAGGTAACCCCAGAATCAATGGTATGTGGGGAGAAGAGATGACATCAAAACGAATAATTTCAGAATGAAGTATGCCCACAGTCAAAAGAAGAGAAATGGTAGAATGTTGTATGATAACAGTACCTAGAGGCTGTCCACTGACAGTAGTTACCTTAATTAACTGTTTCTTGGCTTGAAGAGGAATCCTGAGAGAGTCAGCAAAGTTTGAATCAATGAATACTCCAGCAGCTCCAGAATCGATGAGAGCTTGAGCTTGAAACTTGGTGTTTCCAAAAGAGATAGTTACAGGAACAAAAAGTTTAGAATTGAGGGAAGACATGGGATTCTGGCTTAACTCTGTCCCTCTATCAAAAGTTAAGCCTTGGCTTTTACTGGCCGGATAGGACAGTCCTTCAGTAAATGTCCTTTGGTACCACAATACAGACATAACCCAAGAGTACGCCTTCTATGGCGTTCAGCTTCTGACAATTTAATAGCTTCTACTTCCATGGTTTCCACAGACTCAGGAGATTGGGAATTATTATTAGAAAGACTTGAGGTTCAAATAGGAGGACGAAAAGAAGATTTAACAAAGGATCTCCGATTCCTATCTCTCCCCCGAAGACGTTCAGAATGCCGGGCGTCAAGAGTAATACATAAATTGATAAGACCCTCCAATGAATCAGGGAGTTCCCGAAATACAAGTTCATCCTTAAGGCGTTCGCAAAGTCCTTTGCGAAAGGCTGCCCGTAAGGCTCCATGGTTCCAATCAGTTTCTGCGGCTAAAGTCCTGAATTCAATAGCATATTGAGCTACCGAAAGGGATCCCTGTCTCAGATCCAACAATCCTGCCTCAGCAGCTGCAGACCTCCCAGGCTTGTCAAAAACAGAAGAAAAAATGGACACAAATAATTCCACATCCTGTAGTAACGGATCATTCTTCTCTAAAAGAGGGGACACCCAGGCTAGAGCCTTACCCTTCAAGAGGGAAATAATAAAGGTGATTTTGGAAGTAGAATTGGAAAAAACTTGAGGATTGTTTCTGAAGTATAAACGACACTGATTAAGGAATCCACGGCATTCTTCAGGATTACCGTCATATTTATCTGGAAGTGGGATCCGTGGTATATTATGTCCAACAGTTTGAGGTGGATTAAAGACAGCATTGGTGCTAGTAACAGTGGCAGCAGGAGTCACCGTCGCTTGAGAAGGAGCGGAGAGGTTATGTAGCAGAGCAGTAATCTGGTCAAGCTTGGAATCCAAAGATTGCAAATGAGCAGAATGATTTCCTAGAAGTTGCCCTTGTAGAGCCACAGCCCTGGATAACTCATCAGGGTCCATATTATGGCCCGTTTGTAATGTCAGGTTAGGAAATGTCCAGAAGAAGACCCAAATGCTAGGGCGAACTTAAACAACACCCTTGCACTCTGAGTTTAATCCAGGACGTGACCCCACGACAACCTCCAAAAAACAAAGTACTCACGATATGGAGCAGGGTTAGCCTGTGCCAAAGTAATTCATGATATCAGCCAGATAGACTTCTGAATAAGGAACTGGTTTCAGGAAAGGTCTTCCACAGAATCAGGAGAGCAGGGATAGTCCACTTATACTCAGACAGAAGAAGGGTAAAACAGGAAACAGTTAATAATGCAGGAGTAGGTAATTTGTTATCAGGCAGTCTGAGGGTTAACACTGTGTAGACAGTCTTTGCAGAGTATGCAACAGGTAATCAGGAAGTTTGAGGGTTAACACTGAGTAGACAGTCTTTGCAGAGTTTGCAACAGGCAATCAGGCAGTTTGAGAGTTAACAATGTGTAGACAGTCTTTGCAGAGTTTGCAACAGGTAATCAGGCAGTTTGAGAGTTAACACTGTGTAGACAGTCTTTGCAGAGTATGCAACAGGTAATCAGGCAGTTTGAGGGTAAACACTGTGTAGTCAGAACTTGCAGAATTAACAACATGTAATCAGGTAGTTTGAAGGTTAACACTGTGTTGTCAGAACTTGCAGAGATAGCAACAGGTAAGCTGGTAGTTTGAAGGTTAACACAGATTAATCAGTACTTGTTGAGATTGGCAACAGGATATCAAGCAGTTTGAAGGTTTACACTGAATAATTGTATTTGCAGAGTTTGGAAACAGGTAAACATGCAGATTAAAGGTTTCACAGAAATAACAGTATTTGAATAGTTTGACAATAAACAGAGTAGTAAGTATTTGCAGGGTTTGCAGCAGGTAAACAGGAAGTTTGAAAGTTTCATAAAACAAACAGTACTTGCATTGTTTGGAGACAGGTAATCAGGAGGTTGAAGGTTAATCCAGCATAGTAAATCCTTGAAGAGATTGGCAACAGAAAAGCAGCAGTTAGAGAGATTCCTCAGAGTATTCCTATCAGAAGCACAAAGTTAAACAAACAAACGGGCACTGGAGAAACAGGAAGCTCAGAATAAAAAGCCTGGTTGTGACATCATCAGGAAGGGGTGGCTCAGACACCTGTCAATCAAGCACACAGAGAGGACTGCAGAGCTTCCCAGCAGCCGAGTGTGACAGCGGGATTTCAATCCAAGACTATAGATGTTCTAAATGGCACCCGTCAGGGATGCCCCCTGTCGCCACTCTTGTTTGTCCTGTGTATGGAACCACTAGCTGCATGTATTAGAAATAACCCAGACATTTTGGGAGTGACAGTCAAAGATTCAGAATATAAGTTATAGCTTTTTACGGATGATGTTCTTTTGACCTTGACTAGACCCCTAATATCGTTACCCAACCTATACCAGACATTACAAGACATCGCAAGGGTTTCAGGGTATAAGATTAACTTAGATAAGTGTGAGGCGCTTACTCTAAATCTCCCACCAAATACCAAAAAGCTGATTGAGGCCAACTTTGAATTTGTCTGGCTAAGAGATTAATTACATACTTAGGCATCAAACTCTCAGAAACTTAACCTAAAGCTATATGAACTAAATTATGTCCCACTGTATAATACAATCAATAGGGATCTGAAAAAGTGGAGAAATTGCTTATTTTCCTGGCATGGAAGGTTTTCGGTGATTAAAATGAACATCCTCCCACGAATTTTATACCTCTTCCGGGCACTTCCAATAGCAGTACCTAGATCGGACTTACACAACTTACAAACCTCTTTAAACAGTTACCTCAGAGGGGATAGGGGAGGGAGAATTGCCTTGCATATATTATCTCGGCACAGACAATTAGGAGGAGTAGGCCTCCCAAACCTGATTGATTATTATCATGCGGCTAGACTAGCACAAGCTTCTCTATTAAGTAAGAATAATCGTAATATTTTATGGACCAGACTTGAAGCGGATCTGGGGGGGATACGATTCCTCAGCAGATATATTATGGGACTTAGCACACGTATATGGTAGTCAAGGGGGTAGAATACTAGCTACAGTGGACACAATTAGGGTGTGGAAATCACTTACTGGACCCTTGAGACTCATTCACACAAATTCTAGGACCAAACCAATCAAATTTATTCTGCACCCAGACTTGCATAAACAAGTGGGGAAGTGGATTAATAAGGGACTCTTTAGGGTAGCTGATTTCCTTAGCGGGAATCACATACAAACATACTCCCAAATTCAGGATAGAATCTGACCACTGAAACTACATTGGTTTCTTTACCTCCAGATCTCCTCTGCCTTACACAAATATTGCAACCTTTGCTCCCCACAGATACCCACAACATTAGAAAGTATTTGCTCCTCCCCAGGCAGGCTGAAGAAATTGATCTCAATACTATATTTGACTCTCCAGGGAGCTAACTCTCTGACTCACTCAACAATAGTAGTTAAATGCGAACAGGATACTGGACTGGACCTTCCACAAAATAAATGGGACTTGATCCTGCACAACTCAAGTAAGGGTCTGATCAATGCGAATCTCAGAGAGAACTGTATTAAGACGGCCTTTAGGTGGTACCTAACCCCAGAGAGAACATACCATTTTTCCCCAAATGGAACAAACCAATGTTATAGAGAGTGTGGGGCTAGGGGGTCCTATATACACATGTGGTGGGAATGCCCCGGGGTCAAGGCTATTTGGGAGCAGCTTCAGAGACTCTTGGGCAGAGTTTTGCAGGAACCTATTGCCCTAACAGTAGCTCAAGCTCTCTTAAACCATAGAATCATACCATATAACAAAGCAATCAATACATTCATTAGGACATTGTGTACTGTGACGAGCGTTTGTATAGCCAGACATTGGAAGACAGGGGCTCCATCCTGGTCTGAGGTACTAGATAAAATAGAGCATATACATACCATGTCAGAAATAGCTGCCTCTATACAAGGGACCAGGGATCAGTTTACTAAAATATGGTTTTATTGGATAATGTGAGAGCAGGTATGATGGAGGACTCTCCAGAGGTCGAGTGTATATTTTATAAGAAGTCACACATCACTAGAGACCCAACCCACTCAGATTCTCAGGTCTCACTCATTAAATTATACTTCCCTCTGAGAAAGAGACTCGAGCTCCATAAAATACTCTGTAGTTGCCAAATAATAGTACCACAGAAATATTTAAAGTTAAGTAGTGTTTATTATTTATGTTTTATTGTAAGCTTAATAATTGGCAAAGAACTTGAATGTTTTTCATGATAGTAGATGTGAGACAAAGGAACTTCAATGTAGCAACTGAATGTATATATATATATAAAGATTGAAATTATGTGCTTGGATTGACAAGAATGTTTTTGATTGTACCCTGAATTCTTTGCTTCTAATAAAGAATTATTTCAATGAAATATCTACTTTAGATATAAAAATCGGTATATTTTGTATTAAATAAAGTACTTTAGGAAAAATTAGTGTTTTGATTAGCATCACCCATGCAGACAGAGAAATTGGCAGGTTTGACCATTCTTCCAGTCTAATTATACACGCATTAAGGCATTTAGGGAAATTCAGATGATACCACTCATGTGGGTTCGCACTTATTCTGATACCCAAATAATTAATTGATAGGGACTCTGTGAAGGGGTGGTTAAAGGTACTATATTTAGATTTATAGATCCAAAGTAACTCTGACTTTGTTAGGTTGATCCTATAGCCCAAAATATTACCAAACAGTCGGGTATCTGCGAGCAACCTAGGTAAATTAACCTTCAAGTCATTCAAAAATAACAATGTCATCTGCGTATAATAAAAGTGTTAAATTCTGTCCCCCTACATGTATTCCTGGCAGATTTTGGTGTAACAGTATTGCTAAAGGTTCCAAAGCAATATTAAAAAGGAGCCGGGACAGTGGGCAACCCTGCCTTGTACCCCTATGTAAACAGAACCATTTAGAAAGAGTATTATTAATAATTAAAGATGACATTGGAGAATTATAAATTAAAGTATAAAATTTTGTATATGGCCTGAAAAAACAAATTGTTCCAACGTAAAAAAGAGATGATCCAAATTAATATAGTCAAAGGCTTTCTCAGTGTCGACTGTTAATAACGCGAGGTCACTGTTACTGCCAGATTTAATATTGTTAAATTTAGTCCAATGCCAATAGTACTCTGCGCATATTTTTCACCGGATTCCTGCCAGTCATAAACCAAGTTTGGTTTTCGTGTGTTATATTTCCTAAATGAGGTTTAAGTCTTTTAGCTATGATAGATATTAACAGTTTGTAATCGTAGTTCAATAGCGAAATAGATCTATATGAAGTAGGTAATTCTGGATTTTTGTGTTTTTTAAAATTAAAGTAATATTCGAGGTGGTAAAATAAGGTGAACATATAGTATTATCGGAAAAATAAAAATGATATAATTCCTTGAGTGTAGGGGTAATTTGGTCCTGCAGCAATCTATAAAATTCTAAAGGAAGCTGGTCTGGCCCGGCGGCTTTGTCTAATTTTGCAATCTTAATGCCATCTAGGATTTCCTGATTTGAAATAGGCAAATTGAGGTCAGTCATTATTTCTTGCGATAATTTAGGTATTTGGAGATTCTGCCAAAATGTTTCTTTCTTTTCTAAGTCTATCTCCTAGGCTGTATATAACACTGGGAAAAATGAGAAGACTTTTTCAATATCTGCCCTATCTGTATATCTGTTTTTGTCTTTCCTGATAGAAGTGATATAATTCCTAGCTAAGGGTTTGGTAATTCTTGCCAAAGATTTTGCTGATCTACCAACGTGACCTCCATATATCGCCTTTAGTCTAAGTTCCTCAATGGCTGTTTTTTGTTTTAATAATATATCCCTTTGAGTTTTAGCATTCACATATTTCAACCATAAAGACTTGGTGGGGTTTGCTATATATGCATTAAATGCATTTTTAACCTCATTTGACAGTTGCAATTCTTTTTGCTTACATTTTTTTTTCTGTTGGCACAGGTAAGCTTTTAATCGGCTTTAGCCGATTCCCCAAAAAGTCCTATTTTCCACAAATACCCAGAATTAAATTTAAAAAAATCTCTCCATTTCCCCCTTAACCATTTTTGAAAATTAGTGTTATTAACTAGATGTCTGGGAAAATGTATTGTGTTATTATCTGACAGTGAGGCTCAAAATTCAAAACTCAGTAAAATAATGGCATGGTCATATTAGGGTATCTGTAAATGTCAGTGGACAATATATATATATATATATATATATATATATATATATATATATATATATATATATATATATATGTATATATAATAAGATAAAATAAGTATGAAATCTCTCAAATAGTAAGTTTGAGCATGCTCATTTTATCACTGAATAAATTCTGTGTATTCCAAATCTTATATCAGACATAAGATACATTTCTCCTGATTAACATAGCATCTGAGAACAAAAGATTTAGAGCTTTCTATAAGATAAGGCCAGTGGGCCACTTCAAAGTAAATATTAGCATTTTGGAACCCTCAGATGTGTATATCCAAGATGGGTAATAAACTGACTAACCCCTGTGGATAAGCAGACGAAAGGTCTACAATTTGAGATACCTTTCCAGGATGACCAACAATTTAGATGTCTGAGGATATCTTTTGAAGCTTAATTAGATTCAGAAAAAACAGTCTAGCTGAAAAAAAATGACTAAATATCACCTAGGTGTTAAATTTTCCCTGTTGTGTTGAATCCACAAATTCTAGACATTATGTCTAGATGAAAATTTAGCCAAGCAGAAACATATATTGCATTGTGGCTGTTAAATTCATTTTAAAATACAACTGGGATAATTTTCAATACTGTATAAAAATGTACAACTCCATGGATCTGAGAGGTGTGTTCCAGTTTAGTAATAAATTAAACGAATAACTGCAAATAGATGTATAAATGTTTGACATGTTTAACAACATTATTTCTTTCATTTCAGATCTGCATCTGGTGTTTCATGCATTCAAAATATGCTACAATCCTTTTGAGATACAATACAATGTCAGACATCTAAGGGACAAATTGGGATATATATGCTGAATTTAATAGTAGCTATACAGTAAATTTAAAATATGCTCCAAAGATTTAGGAATAAAAACATTTGTTTCTTTATTTTACAGACAGCAAGATGTCTTATGAATATTAGCCATAAGCATGGATATATGTGGATATTTTCTATTTTAACATAGAAATTGATAAAATACTGGTGTTAAGTGTCAAATTGTACATTTTCTGTTATGTTAAATGAAATATAGATGCTGACAAGAGAGGTTTATTAATACAAGAAGTTATAGTATGTTAAATAATCACTTTATAAGAATGTATTAACTTGTTAGCAATATTAATTTTGAGATCTGCATTTGCGGTTGTCTGCTGCCCCCTAGGGGATTAAAACTGGTATGACAGCCAAATAAATTAACTATTGGAACACATGCAGAGCCAGATGAGCCAATCAGGGAGGCGTCTCCCAAATAACCAGTCAATGCTAAGCATCCGCAGGGCCAACCCAAAAAAAAAGGACAACCACCATGGGGCATTTCCAAATAATCACCAATGGTTACAATAAGAATAAAAATGGTGTGCTATATCTCATGATATAACATCATGCAAAATGAGTCTTTTTGTCTGCTGAAACTTGTGACTGAATAACTGTTGCCAAATTGGGACACAGTCACTTTAAGCAAAATCTGAGACTAACTTCTTGATCTATCCAATAACCTTTCTTCATATGAGGTGATTTGAATCTAATTGGAAAAGACTGGAATACTGAATTATTCATGTTGGTGATGTATGACTGTTCTATATTTTTAATATTTTAAAGCAAATACATTCATTGTTACTACAGTCTAATTACAGTTAGTAAATTTAAAAGGGCACTTTGTATTTTAAACTCATATTCACAGTCCTGTATAGTTTTAAGCTAGTCTTTTGTATACTAAGTAATTTATTTCCGCTCAGATAAATTGGCATAGAAATTGGTTGTTTGCACAAATAATATATATAATTTATGATGTTTTAAATTAGAGTTATATAGGATAAATTGTAGGCTAATTAGTTTAGTTGTACTGGTCTGAAAGTTAGTGGCCCATACTGTGGTATTTCATTGTGGTGATGTAATGCAATTCAATTGTGAAAAAGGTTAATTTTAAAGGTACATTTGGTCTGCTTTGTAAACAATATTGCAACAACATAAGTGTATATCTTTTTATTCATATCTGGTTTTCTATGAATATAATTTAATGTGTTTATAAATTTAACTAATATAAAGAATTTAGGAATTTATATTAATTTTAATTGTTTCGTATATGCATTTTATTGGGGGTTTGTTTTAAAGAATAATTATTAAATATATTGTATTATAACCCGGCCATAACAGTATATTCTGATATTACTATATCGTTTATATCTGCTTTGGGATTTAAACCACACAAAGGTTCAGAAATTAGAAACATGTCTATCCTTGATAATGACTGTTGGACTTTAGCAAAACATGTAAATGATCTAAGGTCCGGATTTTGCACCCGTCATATATCCACCAAAACTAAATGAGAGGAGAGTTTCTGAAGTATATGCACTTTCCTGTCCTTCCTTATTAATGGTCCCTTGCTTAATCTATATAGGTTAGACATTGCAACTAAATTAAGATCAAGTAATAAAGAAAAGGCCACAGAGCTGAGAAAAGTACACAAAACAGCTCTATAAGTAAGGATCCCCTCTCTCCTTATTAAGCAAAATGGTAGGAGTTAAATTACAATCGCCTAGATTACGAGTTTTGCGTTAGGGTAAAAAAGCAGCGTTGGCCGGTCCTAACGCTGCTTTTTTATGGCCGCTGGTATTACGAGTTTTCCTAACGCAACAAAAATATCCGTCTCCGCTGAAATCATTAACGTCAACCCAGACCCAGTAGTTAACATATACCGCAAAAAAAAACATCTACGAATCACAAAAAAAAAAACTACACTTACACTCATACAAACACTACACTAAATTTATTTTTAAGATTTTATTTTTTCGGGTCAAAATAGAACGGATCAAAGTTACGAGATCTCGGGTGTTTGAAAAAATAGCCAGAGAAATCCATTCTCCATTGACTTACATAGACAGACGGGAACATACACTCATATAGCTACATCTAACTACTAATATTATCACATACATACACTAATCAATACATACAAACAATATACAGCACATTACATACACAAATAAGATTTTTATTAGGAATTTAACACGATTTAGCTACTTTTTCACACAACAACATGACGTCACTCACTTTACGCTCAAAAAGTAAATTTATGCTTACCTGATAAATTAATTTCTTTTACGATATGACGAGTCCACGGATTTCATTCTTACTTGTGGGATATTAACCTCCTGCTAACAGGAAGTGGCAAAGAGCCCACAGCAGAGCTGTATATATAGCCCCTCCCTTCCCCTCCACCCTCAGTCATTCGGCCGAAGGTATAGGAAGAGAAAAGGAAAGGCTAAAAGGTGCAGAGGTGACTGAAGTTTACAAAAAATATAAAGAAAAACTGTCTTAAAAAGAACAAGGTGGGCCGTGGACTCGTCATATCGTAAAAGAAATTAATTTATCAGGTAAGCATAAATTTACTTTTCTTTTACAAAGATATGACGAGTCCACGGATTTCATTCTTACTTGTGGGAAACCAATACCAAAGCAATAGGACACGGATGAAAGGGAGGGACAAGACAGGAACCTAAACAGAAGGCACCACTGCTTGAAGAACCTTTCTCCCAAAAATAGCTTCAGAAGAAGCAAAAGTATCAAATTTGTAAAATTTGGAAAAAGTGTGAAGGGACGACCAAGTCGCAGCCTTACAAATCTGTTCAACAGATGCATCGTTTTTAGCCACAGCCCTAGTAGAATGAGCCGTAATTCTTTCAGGAGGCTGCTGTCCAGCAGTCTCATATGCCAGGCGGATGATACTTCTCAGCCAAAAAGAAAGAGAGGTAGCCGTAGCTTTCTGACCCCTACGTTTTCCAGAATAAACAATGAATAATGAAGATGATTGACGGAAATCCTTAGTTGCCTGTAAGTAAAACTTTAAGGCACGGACCACATCCAAATTATGCAACATACACTGCTTTTTAGAAGAAGGGTTAGGACACAAGGAAGGAACAACAATTTCCTGATTAATATTCTAATTTGAAACAACCTTAGGAAGGAATCCAGGTTTGGTACATAACACCACCTTATCAGAATGAAAAATGAGATAAGGGGAATCACACTGTAGTGCTGAAAGCTCAGAAACTCTTTGAGCAGAAGAAATAGCAACTAAAAACAGAACTTTCCAGGATAACAATTTGATATCCATGGAATGCATAGGTTCAAATGGAACCCCTTGAAGAACTTGAAGAACTAAATTCAAACTCCAGGGAGGAGTAATGGGTCTAAATACAGGCTTAATTCTAGATAGAGCCTGACAAAAAGACTGAACATCTGGCACATTTGCCAAACGTTTGTGAAACAGAATTGACAAAGCTGAAATTTGGCCCTTTAAGGAACTCACTGATAACCCTTTCTTCAATCCTTCTTGGAGAAAAGACAGAATCCTAGGAATCCTATTTTCTCCATGAGTAACCCTTGGATTCACACAAATAAAGATATTTACGCCATATCTTATGATAGATTTTTCTAGTGACAGGCTTTCTAGCCTGTATCAAAGTATTGATGACCGAATCAGAGAATCCTCGGTTAGATAAAATCAAGCGTTCAATCTCCACGCAGTCAGCTGTAGAGAAATTAGATTTGGATGTTGGAAAGGACCTTGAATGAGAAGGTCCTGTCTTAATGGAAGTTTCCACGGTGGCAGAGAGGACATGTCCACTAGATCTGCATACCAAGTCCTGCGTGGCCACGAAGGCGCTATCAGGATCACTGATGCTCTCTCCTGTTTGATTCGAGCAATCACGCGTGGGAGGAGAGGAAATGGTGGAAACACATAAGCTAGGCTGAACAACCAAGGCACTGCCAAGGCATCTATCAGTTCGGTCTGAAGATCCCTTGACCGGGATCCGTATCTTGGAAGCTTGGCATTTTGTCAAGATGCCATCAAATCCAATTCTGGTCTGCCCCATCTGAGAATCCATGAGGCAAATACCTCTGGGTTAAGTTCCCACTCCCCTGGATGAAAAGTCTCTCGACTTAGAAAATCCACTTCCCAGATCTCTACTCCTGAGATGTAGATCGCTGACAGATGACAAGAGTGGGCCTCCGCCCAAGGATTATCTTGGATACTTCTATCATCACTAAGGAACTCCTTGTTCCCCCCTGATGATTGATATATGCCACAGTCGTGATGTTGTCCAATGGAATCTGATGAATTTGGCTGAAGCCAACTGAGGCCACGCCTGAAGCGCATTGAATATTGCTCTCAGTTCCAGGATATTGATTGGAAGTAGAGACTCCACTTGAGTCCAAACACCCTGAGCCTTCAGGGAGTTCCAAACTGCACCCCAACCCAGAAGGCTGGCATCCGTTGTCACTATCACCCACGAGGGTCTGCGGAAACAAGTCCCTTGGGACAGATGATCCGGCGACAACCACCGAAGAAGAGAGTTTCTGGTCTCTTGATCCAGATTTATCTGAGGAGATAAATCTGCATAATCCCCATTCCACACAGTTGCAGTGGTCTGAGATGAAAGCGAGTAAACGGAACGATGTCCATTGCCGCTACCATTAATCCAATTACCTCCATACACTGAGCCACTGATGGCAGAGGAATGGACTGAAGTGCTTGGCAAGTATTTAGAATCTTTGATTTTCTGACCTCCGTCAAAAATATTTTCATGGCTACCGAGTCTATCAGAGTTCCCAAGAAAGGAACCCTTGTCTGTGGGACAAGTGAACTCTTCTCTATGTTCACCTTCCAGCCGTGAGTTCTCAGAAAAGACAACACTGTGTCCGTATGAGATTTCCTACCTGCCCCCAAGGTACTTCGAAATAACTTTCCAACACTTCAGACAGCCTTGCACAGTCCAGGAGCCACAGGAGTTACTGCTTGCTGCGGCCTAGCATGAAGGAAGTGCGCATCTGAGCACACGAAAATAGGCCCCGCCCCTTAAGCTCGATTCCAGAGTAGGCCCAAACACAACCGCATGGGGAAGCGGTTTCACACCTAAGTTAAACAGCTAATGTCCTATAACCCCTCAAATGCACCAGTAAGCAAACATATGAATGTCAAAAATAAAAACGTTATGTATCGTTTTTCTTTGAAAGCCCATAGTGTCACACAATGCCCAAGTCAACTATTAATTAAAACCAGGGACTCCAGTAATACCCTTTATATAAAATAGGAATACTGCTTACCTTATTCCCATACAGGGAAATAAATGCCAGCCAGTTCTGATATATCAAGTCTCCTCAGAATAAAAAGACTGCACATACCTTAATGCTGCTAGTAGCATGAAACCGGTCTCCACACTGAAGATGTCTCATGGTTACCTTCAGAAGTCTTGTGGGAACCAGCGTGGATCTTAGTTACAACTGCTAAGATCATCAACATCAGGGCAGAAATCTTCTTTCATATCCCCCTGAGGAAAATAGTACTCACCGGTACCATTTAAAATAAAAAACTTCGGCCTAGATTTGGAGTTTTGTCGGTAACGACCCGAAAAACTAACGCCGGCTTTTTTCTGGCCGGAACAGCCAATAGAAAGCGGAACAGCCAATAGAAAGCGAGCTCAATCTGATTGGCTGATCGGATCAGCCAATCGGATTGAACTTGATTCTGATTGGCTGATTCCATCAGCCAATCAGAATATTCCTACCTTAATTCCGATTGGCTGATAGAATCCTATCAGCCAATCGGAATTCGAGGGATGCCATCTTGGATGACGTCATTTAAAGGAACCGTCATTCGTCGTTCAGTCGTCGGCCAGGATGGATGTTCTGCGGTGGAGGTCTTCAGGATGCTGCCGCTTCGCTCCGGATGGATGCCGCTTGGATGAAGACTTCAATCGGATGGAAGACCTCTTCTGCCCCGCTTGGATGAAGACTTCAGCCGGATCATGGACCTCTTCAGCCCCCCGCTTGGGCTTGGATCAGGACATCGGAGGAGCTCTTCTGGACGGATCGGTGTGATACCCGGTGAGGTGAAGACAAGGTAGGATGATCTTCAGGGGCTTAGTGTTAGGTTTATTTAAGGGGGGGTTGGGTTAGATTAGGGGTATGTGGGTGGTGGGTTGTAATGTTGGGGGGCTTGGGTATTGTATGTTTTTTTTTACAGGCAAAAGAGCTGTATTTCTTGGGGCATGCCCCGCAAAGGGCCCTGTTCAGGGCTGGTAAGGTAAAAGAGCTTTGAACTTTAGTAATTTAGAATAGGGTAGGGCATTTTTTTATTTTGGGGGGCTTTGTTATTTTATTAGGGGGCTTAGAGTAGGTGTAATTAGTTTAAAATTGTTGTAATATTTTTCTTATGTTTGTAAATATTTTTTTATTTTTTGTAACTTAGTTCTTTTTTATGTTTTGTACTTTAGCTAGTTTATTTAATTGTATTTATTTGTAGCAATTGTATTTAATTAATTTATTGATAGTGTAGTGTTAGGTTAATTGTAGATAATTGTAGGTAGTTTATTTAATTAATTTATTGATAGTCTAGTGTTAGGTTTAATTGTAACTTAGGTTAGGATTTCTTTTACAGGTAAATTTGTAATTATTTTAACTATTTTAGCTATTAAATAGTTCTTAACTATTTAATAGCTATTGTACATGGTTAAAATAAATACAAAGTTACCTGTAAAATAAATATTAATCCTAAAATAGCTATAATATAATTATAATTTATATTGTAGCTATATTAGGATTTATTTTACAGGTAAGTATTTAGCTTTAAATTGGAATAAATTATTTAATAAGAGTTAATTAATTTCGTTAGATTTAAATTATATTTAACTTCGGGGGGTGTTAGTGTTAGGGTTAGACTTAGCTTTAGGGGTTAATCCATTTATTAGAATAGCGGCGAGATTCGGTCGGCAGATTAGGGGTTAATGTTTGAAGTTAGGTGTCGGTGATGTTAGGGAGGGCAGATTAGGGGTTAATACTATTTATTATAGGGTTAGTGAGGCGGATTAGGGGTTAATAACTTTATTATAGTAGCGCTCAGGTCAGGTAAATATTTTTTTATTTTTTGTAACTTAGTTCTTTTTTATGTTTTGTACTTTAGCTAGTTTATTTAATTGTATTTATTTGTAGCAATTGTATTTAATTAATTTATTGATAGTGTAGTGTTAGGTTATTTGTAGATAATTGTAGGTAGTTTATTTAATTAATTTATTGATAGTCTAGTGTTAGGTTTAATTGTAACTTAGGTTAGGATTTCTTTTACAGGTAAATTTGTAATTATTTTAACTATTTTAGCTATTAAATAGTTCTTAACTATTTAATAGCTATTGTACATGGTTAAAATAAATACAAAGTTACCTGTAAAATAAATATTAATCCTAAAATAGCTATAATATAATTATAATTTATATTGTAGCTATATTAGGATTTATTTTACAGGTAAGTATTTAGCTTTAAATTGGAATAAATTATTTAATAAGAGTTAATTAATTTCGTTAGATTTAAATTATATTTAACTTCGGGGGGTGTTAGTGTTAGGGTTAGACTTAGCTTTAGGGGTTAATCCATTTATTAGAATAGCGGCGAGATTCGGTCGGCAGATTAGGGGTTAATGTTTGAAGTTAGGTGTCGGCGATGTTAGGGAGGGCAGATTAGGGGTTAATACTATTTATTATAGGGTTAGTGAGGCGGATTAGGGGTTAATAACTTTATTATAGTAGCGCTCAGGTCAGGTCGGCAGATTAGGGGTTAATAAGTGTAGGCAGGTGGAGGCGACGTTGAGGGGGGCAGATTAGGGGTTAATAAATATAATATAGGGGTCGGCGGTGTTAGGGGCAGCAGATTAGGGGTACATAAGGATAACGTAGGTGGCGGCGCTTTGCGGTCGGCAGATTGGGGTTAATAAGTGTAGGCAGGTGGAGGCGACGTTGTGGGGGGCAGGTTAGGGGTTAATAAATATAATACAGGGGTCGGCGGTGTTAGGGGCAGCAGATTAGGGGTACATAAGTATAACGTAGGTGGCGGTCGGCAGATTAGGGGTTAAAAAATTTTTTCCGAGTGTCGGCGATGTGGGGGGACCTCGGTTTAGGGGTACATAGGTAGTTTATGGGTGTTAGTGTACTTTAGAGCACAGTAGTTAAGAGCTTTATAAACCGGCGTTAGCCCAGAAAGCTCTTAACTACTGACTTTTTTCCTGCGGCTGGAGTTTTGTCGTTAGATGTCTAACGCTCACTTCAGAAACGACTCTAAATACCGGAGTTATAAAAATCCCATTGAAAAGATAGGATACGCAATTGACGTAAGGGGATCTGTGGTATGGAAAAGTCGCGGCTGGAAAGTGAGCGTTAGACCCTATTTTGAGTGACTCCAAATACCGGCGGTAGCCTAAAACCAGCGTTAGGAGCCTCTAACGCTGGTTTTCACGGCTACCGCCAAACTCCAAATCTAGGCCTCCTTGATTGAAGAAACTAAAACTAACACCTCACTTTACCATGTCTTCCTAGTATAAAACAGGCAAAGAGAATGACTGGGGGTGGAGGGGAAGGGAGGGGCTATATATACAGCTCTGCTGTGGTGCTCTTTGCTACTTCCTGTTAGCAGGAGGTTAATATCCCACAAGTAAGGATAAAATCCGTGGACTCGTCATATCTTTGTAAAAGAAACATTTTATTTCTACACACATTTTTCTCCTCCATTGACTTCTATGGGGAAGACGTGCTCTTGCACGCGACAGCCAGATTTACCTAACGCACGGGAAAAAGCGTAGACAAGAAAACTCGTAATACCAGCATTAAAATTGTGAAACTAACTCATTCTTTTTTGCGTTAGTACAGCTATGACAAATAGATCAAGAAATGGCTATTTCTCTATGGAGTTATGGCTTTTACTTGTGTGAAATTCACTACAACATCAAATTGTTATAGAAATTTACATTATATCAACTACAATTCACCATCAACAATACGAAATATTTTTGATCAATTACATCATACATGTGCATTGATATGATGGCCAAAAAACACATTCGATTCTCTCTACAGGGAGTGCAGAATTATTAGGCAAGTTGTATTTTTGAGGATTAATTTTATTATTGAACAACAACCATGTTCTCAATGAACCCAAAAAACTCATTAATATCAAAGCTGAATAGTTTTGGAAGTAGTTTTTAGTTTGTTTTTAGTTATAGCTATTTTAGGGGGATATCTGTGTGTGCAGGTGACTATTACTGTGCATAATCATTAGGCAACTTAACAAAAAACAAATATATACCCATTTCAATTATTTATTTTTACCAGTGAAACCAATATAACATCTCAACATTCACAAATATACATTTCTGACATTCAAAAACAAAACAAAAACAAATCAGTGACCAATATAGCCACCTTTCTTTGCAAGGACACTCAAAAGCCTGCCATCCATGGATTCTGTCAGTGTTTTGATCTGTTCACCATCAACATTGCGTGCAGCAGCAACCACAGCCTCCCAGACACTGTTCAGAGAGGTGTACTGTTTTCCCTCCTTGTAAATCTCACATTTGATGATGGACCACAGGTTCTCAATGGGGTTCAGATCAGGTGAACAAGGAGGCCATGTCATTAGATTTTCTTCTTTTATACCCTTTCTTGCCAGCCACGCTGTGGTGTACTTGGACGCGTGTGATGGAGCATTGTCCTGCATGAAAATCATGTTTTTCTTGAAGGATGCAGACTTCTTCCTGTACCACTGCTTGAAGAAGGTGTCTTCCAGAAACTGGCAGTAGGACTGGGAGTTGAGCTTGACTCCATCCTCAACCCGAAAAGGCCCCACAAGCTCATCTTTGATGATACCAGCCCAAACCAGTACTCCACCTCCACCTTGCTGGCGTCTGAGTCGGACTGGAGCTCTCTGCCCTTTACCAATCCAGCCACGGGCCCATCCATCTGGCCCATCAAGACTCGCTCTCATTTCATCAGTCCATAAAACCTTAGAAAAATCAGTCTTGAGATATTTCTTGGCCCGGGCTTGACGTTTCAGCTTGTGTGTCTTGTTCAGTGGTGGTCGTCTTTCAGCCTTTCTTACCTTGGCCATGTCGCTGAGTATTGCACACCTTGTGCTTTTGGGCACTCCAGTGATGTTGCAGCTCTGAAATATGGCCAAACTGGTGGCAAGTGGCATCTTGGCAGCTGCACGCTTGACTTTTCTCAGTTCATGGGCAGTTATTTTGCGCCTTGGTTTTTCCACACGCTTCTTGCGACCCTGTTGACTATTTTTAATGAAACGCTTGATTGTTCGATGATCACGCTTCAGAAGCTTTGCAATTTTAAGAGTGCTGCATCCCTCTGCAAGATATCTCACTATTTTTGACTTTTCTGAGCCTGTCAAGTCCTTCTTTTGACCCATTTTGCCAAAGGAAAGGAAGTTGCCTAATAATTATGCACACCTGATATAGGGTGTTGATGTCATTAGACCACACTCCTTCTCATTACAAAGATGCACATCACCTAATATGCTTAATTGGTAGTAGGCTTTCGAGCCTGTACAGCTTGGAGTAAGACAACATGCATAAAGAGGATGATGTGGTCAAAATACTCATTTGCCTAATAATTCTGCACTCCCTGTATGAATCATGAAACATAAAATATGGATTTTACTGTCCCTTTAACATTCCGATTCACTCAGAATATACCATTAGGAATTACGTACAATAAGAACATCATTAGAACAGATTACAGCTGTCACTTTTTGGGAAGGAACAACAATCCTATACTGCTTTATAGAAATCGGCATATGTGGGAGAGAATCACAATACATACGTATATATGCACATAACACGGATCACGCAACCACAAAGCACACATTTATATTTTAATCATCACACAATAACAATGTAGTAAAATACAACAACAGAATGAGGATTTGATAACTAGACAGGTAGGTTGCTAATATGATGACGTCCTTAGAAGCTTCAACCATACACATTACAGCTTTAGGACTGTACCGCCCCTTTCAGAAGTTTAGCACTCAATACTACATATACGTAAACGAGAGTTTGGAACATCATTATTATTGCGATTTTAATGGGACTCGTACAATATTGACATCTCGCAAATCACTTATATATACAATATTATAGATGTCAGCCGGAAGATCTTCATTATTATTGCGATTTTAATGGGACGCGTACAATATTGACATCTCGCCAATCACTTATATATACAATATTATAGATGTCAGCCGGAAGATCTTCATTATTATTGCGATTTTAATGGGACGCGTACAATATTGACATCTCGCAAATCACTTATATATACAATACTAGAGATGTCAGCCGGAAGATCTTCATTATTACTGCGGTTTTAAAGGCACGCGTACAATATTGACATCTCGCCAGTCACTTATATATACAATATTATAGATGTCAGCTGTTACTTTATCGTTTACAAACAATATTGCAGCAACATTGATCGATCAGATTCTATGCCATTATACACAAGTATGCACTTTCATTCATGTTAGTGTGGACGTGTGCTTTTTATTATAAGATTGCATTAAATACGTATTTATTACGCATATGAACAAACATCACGAAGATGCACTGTATATGTTACATTTTACACTTTCACATTGCGATTCATTGGGGGAAAACAAAGTTTCAGCAAACACCTAAAAAAAACGCCCACTTTGAAAGCATTTGCGCCACTAACATACAATCAAGTGTATACAATCAGCAATCATTGCTTTTGTGTTTTTGCATACCTTGTTACTCCTTGTGCGTTTGCTCTGCTGTTTGGCTTTGTGCTGCTTAGCATGGCAAATATGGATGATGCTCAGTTAGATGCTGCTGGTGCTGTTGCATGAGTAGTGGTCAATAGAATCAGGCGGGCTCGGCAGCTCCAAGAGAGACAAAGGGCTTGTTTGGTTCGAGGTCCTCCTGTTCACAGGGTGAGGCCCACCTTGGACAACATGAGTGACTTTGAGGTTTATGACAAGTATAGGCTCAATCGCAAACAGCTCATTGGCCTTTACGATGTTCTTAGACCTCATATGGAGCCACGTAGACATATGCAAATGGCAATCCCTGGTATGACCAAGATGCTTAGTTGCATACACGTCTTGGCCTCCGGGAGTTTTCAATCCGGAGAGGGGTACATGCATGGGCTTGCTCAGGGTACTTTCTCTGTAGTTTTTGACAACTTTCTGGACGCCATGGTATGAGTCAGTAAGCATTACATAGGATTCCCTCAGAATGATGGTGATTGGAGGCGCCTGAAGAGGGAATTCTTTGAAATAGCTTGAATGCCCAATGTCTTGGGAGCAATAGATTGCACTCATATTGCACTGCGTGCTCCTGAACATGACCAGCCCTTCCGAAATCGCAAACACTTCCATAGTCTCAACGTGCAGTTTGTTTGTGATGCATGGATGCGGATTATGCAGGTGTGTGCGAATTTCGGCGGGGCTTGTCATGATGCCCGCATCCTCAGACAGTCGTCCCTGTGGCGGCAGTTTGAGGGAAGACAGTTTCCACCTGGGTGGTTCGTTGGTGAGTACTTGTGCACAACATGGTTAATTAGTTAGACAATTGCCACTGTAGTCTTAAAAAACAGATATGTAGCATGTCTTAACTTAAATGGTCCGATAGAAAATGCAATTTAACCATTTAATTTTCATTACGCAAATGTCTAGTTTTAGCTCCAAACAGATATGTAGCATGTCTTACCTTAAATGGTCAGATAGAGAATGCAATTTAACCATTTCTTTCTCTTTAAGCAAATGTCTGATTTATGCGAAATACGCATAGGTAGCATGTCTTAGCTTAAATGGTCAGATAGAGAATGCAATTTAACCATGTCATTGTCTCTTTCCGCAAATGTCTAGTTTTAGCTACAAACAGATATGTAGCATGTCTTAGCTTAAATGGTCAGATAGAAAATGCAATTTAACCATGTCATTGTCTCTTTCCGCAAATGTCTAGTTTTAGCTCCAAACAGATATGTAGCATGTCTTAGCTTAAATGCTCAGATAGAAAATGCAATTTAACCATGTCAGTGGGGGGTAGTTATCAACGTGTCAACTTTCCTGCCTTCGCTGGCCCAATACGCCCGCCTAAGCTCGCCTACCTTCGCCGCCGCGGACCTGAAAAAATACGCCTAAGTTACCAAATAAAGCTGTCAAAAAGCCGCAGGGCAATGAGCAGCGGACTGTGAGAGTTATCACTCATCCGATCTCGCTGCTCTTCGGCTGTTTGACAGCTTTCTTGCTAGCCTGTCACAAAGCAACCACACTAAACTACACTGTTCTACCCCCTATACCGGCGCCCCCGGAGCCCCCCGCAACTAAATAAAGTTACTAACCCCTAAACCGCCGCTCCTAGACCCTGCCGCAAGTCTTATAAATGTATTAACCCCTAAACCGCCGCTCCTAGACCACGCCGCAAGTCTTATAAATGTATTAACCCCTAAACCGCCGCTCCCGGACACCGCTGCCACCTACATTATACCTAGTAACCCCTATCCTGCCCCCCCTATACCGTCGCCCTCTATAATAAAGTTATTAACCCCTATCCTGCTGATCCCGCACCTCGCCGCAAATAAATAAATAGTTTAACCCCTAAACCGCCGCTCCCTGAACCCGCCGCAACCTATATTAAATTTATTAACCCCTATCCTGCTCCCCCTACACCGTCGCCACCTATAATAAATTTATTAACCCCTATCCTGCCCCCCCTACACCGTCGCCACCTATCAGCCAATCAGAGCCAATCAGATTGAGCTCGCATTCTATTGGCTGTTCCGATCAGCCAATAGAATGCGAGCTCAATCTGATTGGCTGATTGGATCAGCCAATCAGATTGAACTTGAATCTGATTGGCTGATTCCATCAGCCAATCAGATTTTTCCTACCTTAATTCCGATTGGCTGATAGAATCCTATCAGCCAATCGGAATTGAAGGGACGCCATCTTGGATGACATCCCTTAAAGGAGCCTTCATTCGTCGGTAGTCCGTCGGGAAAGAAGGATGTTCCGCGTCGGCGGGATGAAGATTCAAGACCCGGCTTCGAAGATGACCTCGCCCGGATAGAAGACTTCTTCAGTGCCTCTTGGAAGATGACCTCGCCCGGATGGAAGATTTCTTCAGCGCCGCTTGGAGGATCACTTCATCGGATGGAAGATTTCTTCAGCGCCCCTTGGATGATCACTTCTGCCGGTCCGGATGTCCTCTTCAGTTCCATCGGTGGCTCGGCTGAGTGAAGACAACTAAAGGTAGGATGATCTTCAGGGGATTAGTGTTAGGTTATTTTAAGGGGGGTTTGGGTTAGATTAGGGGTATGTGGGCGGTGGGTTTTAACATTGGGGGGGGTTGTATTTTTCTTTTACAGGCAAAAGAGCTGAACTCTTTGGGGCATGCCCCCACAAAAGGCCCTTTTAAGGGCTGGTAAGGTAAAAGAGCTTTGATCTTTTTTTAATGTAGAATAGGGTAGGGCATTTTTTTATTTTGGGGGGGTTTGTTATTTTATTAGGGGGCTTAGATTAGGTGTAAGTAGCTTAAAATTGTTGTAATATTTTTTTAAATGTTTGTAACTTATTTTTTTTATTTTTTGTAACAGCTTTTTTAATTTTTTGTACTTTAGTTAGTTTATGTAATTGTATTTAATTGTAGTTATTTGTAGGTAGTTTATTTAATTTATTTAATGATAGTGTAGTGTTAGGTTTAATTGTAACTTAGGTTAGGATTTATTTTACAGGTAATTTTGTATTTCTTTTAGCTAGGTAGTTATTAAATAGTTAATAACTATTTAATAACTATTCTAACTAGCTAAAATAAATACAAAGTTACCTGTAAAATAAATATAAATCCTAAGATAGCTACAATGTAATTATTAATTATATTGTAGCTATCTTAGGGTTTATTTTACAGGTAAGTATTTAGTTTTAAATAGGAATAATTTATTTAAGTATAGTGTAGTGTTAGGTGTAATTGTAACTTAGGTTAGTTTTTATTTTACAGGTAAATTTCTCTTTATTTTAGCTAGGTAAGCTATTAAATAGTTAATAACTATTTAATAGCTATTGTACCTAGTTAAAATAAATTGAAAGGTGCCTGTAAAATAAAAATAAATCCTAAGATAGCTACAATATAATTATTATTTATATTGTAGCTATATTAGGGTTTATTTTACAGGTAAGTATTTCGTTTTAAATAGGATTAACTTAGTTAATGATAGAAATATTATTTAGATTTATTTAATTAATATTTAAGTTAGGGGGGTGTTAGGGTTAGTGTTAGACTTAGGTTTAGGGGTTAATAATTTTATTACAGTGGCGGCCGTGTAGTGGGGCGCAGGATAGGGGTTAATAAATTTATTATAGGTGGCGACGGTGTAGGGGGGGCAGGATAGGGGTTAATAAATTTAATATAGGTTGCGGCAGGGTCAGGGAGCGGCGGTTTAGGGGTTAATACACTTATTATAGTTGCGGCAGGGTCAGGGAGCGGCGGTTTAGGGGTTAATAGGTATAGAGTAGCTTGCGGTGGGCTCCGGGAGCGGCGGTTTAGGGGGTCATACATTTATTTAGTTGCGGCGGTGTAGGGGGGACAGATTAGTGGTGTTTAGACTCGGGGTACATGTTAGGGTGTTAGGTGTAGACATCTCCCATAGGAATCAATGGGATGTCTGGCAGCAGCGAACTTGTACTTTCGCTATGGTCAGACTCCCATTGATTCCTATGGGATCCGCCGCCTCCAGGGTGGCGGTTTGAAAACCAGGTACGCTGGGCCGTAAAAGTGCCGAGCGTACCTGCTAGTTTTTTGATAACTAGCAAAAGTAGTCAGATTGTGCCGTACTTGTGTGCGGAACATCTGGAGTGACGTAAGAATCGATCTGTGTCAGACGGAGTCCGGCGGATCGAAGTTTACGTCACAAAATTCTACTTTTGCCAGTCTGTAGCCTTTGATAACTAAGGCGAATCAGCCTCGCCACAAATACGCTGCGGAATTCCAGCGTATTTGAGGTTGACGGCTTGATAACTACCCCCCATTGTCTCTTTCCTCAAATGTCTAGTTTTAGCTCCAAACAGATATGTAGCATGTATTAGCTTAAATGGGCAGATAGAGAATGCTATTTAACCATTTCTTTCTCTTTTAGCAAATGTCTGGTTTATGCGAAATACGCATATGTAGCATGTCCTAGCGTAAATGGTCAGATACAGAATGTATAGAATGCAATTTAACCATGTCATTGTCTCTTTCCGCAAATGTCTAGTTTTAGCTACAGATATGTAGCATGTCTTAGCTTAAATGGGCAGATAGACAATGCAATTTAACCATGTAATTGCCTCTTTCCACAAATATCTAGTTTTAGCTACAGATATGTAGCATGTCTTAGCTTAAATGGGCAGATAGAGAATGCGATTTAAACATATAATTCTTTTTTAAGGAAACTGTTTATTTTAGGGGATTTTCGTGTACACAAATGAAAAGTATTTTAATATAATAATTATAAATAAATTATTAATATTTGTCATTTTGTTATGTTCATTATTTATAGGTGATTCTGGTTACATGAGCCGGCCTTGGCTCATTACGCCTATACGTAACCCCACTGACGAGGCCCAGGAGTGCTATAACAGGGCGCACAAGCTGACTAGGGCTGTAGTGGAGAGGATGTTTGGGCTCCTCAAAATGAGACTAAGATGCCTGGACAGGTCTGGAGGAGCCCTCCAATACAGCCCTAGTAAGGTGGCGAAGATCGTTATAGCCTGCAGAGTCCTGCATAACATTGCACAGTGGGCTGGGATTCTGCAGGCCATCCAGGCACCCCAACACCTCCTCCAAGATGAGGAAGACGATCCTATTCTAGAGGGGCCATTCCGGAATGAGGGGCTCAATGTAAGAGCAAACATCAACAACTGCCACTTCAGACGGTAAATACTAGAAGTTAGATAGGAGTATTGTGAATATGTGTGAATTCTAGGGAAATGAGAAGTAGAGAATTGTGCAAACATGTTAGGATTGTTCATCAAATGATTATAAAAATGTATTTTGATTATTATAGGTGATGCTTCTGGCATTGGGTCCTGTAACTACTTCACCACCTGGTTTTTAAAGACATCAGCTGGTAAGTATAAATAATGCATGGACTGTGGCTGGCGGGAATTTTGCACAATCACCCATCATATGGCATACATTTTAAAAAGTAGTATTTAGTTTACACATTAATAGAATTTTGGATACTCAGAAATGGATCCTATAGCAAGACTATATGCTTCAAAGTCATATTCAAAGTCACACATCAGAGGTTAGGTCTGCATAATCTATGACTCATTATAACACTTGATTGATAGAACATAACACAAGATGCTACACACGCTTAGTAAGCTAGTGATATAAATAGTTTCAGAAATGGGGGGGGGGTAGGGGGGCAGAACTAATTCACACACTTCTATTAATTCTTTGATTTTCACTTTTTCTGCCATTAGGGAGATGACTTCATTTAAAGACTGAAAGTGAAGAATTCAAGACTGAAAGTGAAGAATTCAAGATTGAAAGTGATGTATCCCAGATTGAAAGTGATGAATACCAATGTGATCATCTCTGGCATTGTCTTTCAAATGTGCTGACCTTGAAAACCATACAAAGACACGTGCACATGGTAAGTGGCAACAATTTTATGGACTAAGGCTGTGGATGCATCCTATTGGAGACACTTAGATTATTTTTCTTTTAGATGGTATTTCACAATTCTCTATTTTGAAAATGATGAATAAGACACCTAATGAATAAACTGTTATTTTGAAGATAATTGCCTTTCAAAAACCATACATCCAGGTTAGTTTGCACAATGCATGCTAGTTAATAAACACAGGAGGAAGAATGTTAAAAGAATTAGGAATAGATACGTCCTATATTAGAATATTTTTTATTTTAGATACATTACCCCTACTTTGTGCTAGAGAGGACTCACATTCTGACCAATCAGACAAAGAAATACATTTTTTAGTTTATATAGAGGTATATTATTTAAATGGACATGAAATATTACATACAATATAAATATATTTTTATAATGTGATATGCATGTTTTTGTCTAATTTAAAATGCTAATGTTTAGTTCTAAGATTGATTAGACAATATAATGGTATTTCAAATTATGGATAGATATAGATTTCATGTATAAACCTTTTTTTAATATCCAAACCAAAAAAAATACATATTAGAGCATAGACACAAGATGATTTAACAATTATTCTATTTAATGAATATTTTAAGACATGTGTTCATGAAATAACTAATGTTTATAATATTTTCCTTTCTTTTTCAGAGTTTCATTTGTGATGAATTACCTTTTTTTTAAAAAAATAAAAATAATAATTTATTTTCTTGTCAATACATTTTTTTTCATACTATATCTTCTATTTTTTAAAATAAAAATACATATTCTTAGATACATATCTCTATCACTGTAAGATTTGAAGAAATATATCCATCTAATCTGACAAGTAAACAAAATATTACTCCCATGACTGTTAGTCATCTATTTGACAAGCACATGCTTGATATCAAATATAATAATTTTGGTTAATTTATTGAATGAAAAATATCAACACAGCTTATTCAGATAATGTTAAAGTCAAGTATCTTTCAACAATTTAATTTTGAGTTAACTACATCTATGCTTTTATTGTGTGATTTATAGATGTTAAAATAATAAAATGCTTATGACGAGGATATGTAGTCTAAATTATACTGAACAACTTTGTTCATTTCACTTTTAAGAAAGGAAAGTGTTTAACTTACATTAAAGTGACAGTGTAGTTGAATGTTCGATTTACATTCAAATAACTGTAATCTTCCTTATGTATCCAAAAACATTATTACACTAAATATCAGTTATTCAGCTTTAATTAATTTTTAGGTAATATGTTTTAAATTATCTGTAAATGAAAAGTAAGTTAATTTCATATTTATACCAAGCTAGTTATTGTATGCCATATTGATTACTTTTCATTTCTAGTGGAGTCATTTGAAGGGTCAGTTAACTATAGATATATCAAAAGATAACTTCTAGCAATTATACTCCTTACCTGTTGGATAGATATCACATATCTATAGGTATTTTCATTCCCCTTTAGTTTATTTCTACAATGTTAAATCCACATATTCCCAACGGTTTTGTCCTTAAAGGGACATTTAAAAAATAATTTAGTGAATCAGAGATATTACAAATCTTTTTAAAAAAAAATTAAAACATAATTTATGTAAGAACTTACCTGATAAATTCATTTCTTTCATATTAACAAGAGTCCATGAGCTAGTGACGTATGGGATATACATTCCTACCAGGAGGGGCAAAGTTTCCCAAACCTTAAAATGCCTATAAATACACCCCTCACCACACCCACAAATCAGTTTAACGAATAGCCAAGAAGTGGGGTGATAAGAAAAAAAGTGCGAAGCATATAAAATAAGGAATTGGAATAATTGTGCTTTATACAAAAAAAATCATAACCACCACAAAAAAGGGTGGGCCTCATGGACTCTTGTTAATATGAAAGAAATGAATTTATCAGGTAAGTTCTTACATAAATTATGTTTTCTTTCATGTAATTAACAAGAGTCCATGAGCTAGTGACGTATGGGATAATGACTACCCAAGATGTGGATCTTTCCACACAAGAGTCACTAGAGAGGGAGGGATAAAATAAAGACAGCCAATTCCTGCTGAAAATAATCCACACCCAAAATAAAGTTTAATAAAAAACATAAGCAGAAGATTCAAACTGAAACCGCTGCCTGAAGAACTTTTCTACCAAAAACTGCTTCAGAAGAAGAAAATACATCAAAATGGTAGAATTTAGTAAAAGTATGCAAAGAGGACCAAGTTGCTGCTTTGCAGATCTGGTCAACTGAAGCTTCATTCCTAAACGCCCAGGAAGTAGAAACTGACCTAGTAGAATGAGCTGTAATTCTTTGAGGCGGAATTTTACCCGACTCAACATAGGCAAGATGAATTAAAGATTTCAACCAAGATGCCAAAGAAATGGCAGAAGCTTTCTGGCCTTTCCTAGAACCGGAAAAGATAACAAATAGACTAGAAGTCTTACGAAAAGATTTCGTAGCTTCAACATAATATTTCAAAGCTCTAACAACATCCAAAGAATGCAATGATTTCTCCTTAGAATTCTTAGGATTAGGACATAATGAAGGAACCACAATTTCTCTACTAATGTTGTTGGAATTCACAACTTTAGGTAAAAATTCAAAAGAAGTTCGCAACACCGCCTTATCCTGATGAAAAATCAGAAAAGGAGACTCACACGAAAGAGCAGATAATTCAGAAACTCTTCTAGCAGAAGAGATGGCCAAAAGGAACAAAACTTTCCAAGAAAGAAATTTAATGTCCAATGAATGCATAGGTTCAAACGGAGGAGCTTGAAGAGCTCCCAAAACCAAATTCAAACTCCATGGAGGAGAAATTGACTTAATGACAGGTTTTATACGAACCAAAGCTTGTACAAAACAATGAATATCAGGAAGAATAGCAATCTTTCTGTGAAAAAGAACAGAAAGAGCGGAGATTTGTCCTTTCAAAGAACTCGCGGACAAACCCTTATCTAAACCATCCTGAAGAAACTGTAAAATTCTCGGTATTCTAAAAGAATGCCAAGAAAAATGATGAGAAAGACACCAAGAAATATAAGTCTTCCAGACTCTATAATATATCTCTCGAGATACAGATTTACGAGCCTGTAACATAGTATTAATCACGGAGTCAGAGAAACCTCTATGACCAAGAATCAAGCGTTCAATCTCCATACCTTTAAATTTAAGGATTTCAGATCCGGATGGAAAAAAGGACCTTGAGACAGAAGGTCTGGTCTTAACGGAAGAGTCCATGGTTGGCAAGATGCCATCCGGACAAGATCCGCATACCAAAACCTGTGAGGCCATGCCGGAGCTATTAGCAGAACAAACGAGCATTCCCTCAGAATCTTGGAGATTACTCTTGGAAGAAGAACTAGAGGCGGAAAGATATAGGCAGGATGATACTTCCAAGGAAGTGATAATGCATCCACTGCCTCCGCCTGAGGATCCCGGGATCTGGACAGATACCTGGGAAGTTTCTTGTTTAGATGAGAGGCCATCAGATCTATCTCTGGGAGCTCTCACATTTGAACAATCTGAAGAAATACCTCTGGGTGAAGACACCATTCGCCCGGATGCAACGTTTGGCGACTGAGATAATCCGCTTCCCAATTGTCTACACCTGGGATATGAACCGCAGAGATTAGACAGGAGCTGGATTCCGCCCAAACCAAAATTCGAGATACTTCTTTCATAGCCAGAGGACTGTGAGTCCCTCCTTGATGATTGATGTATGCCACAGTTGTGACATTGTCTGTCTGAAAACAAATGAACGATTCTCTCTTCAGAAGAGGCCAAAACTGAAGAGCTCTGAAAACTGCACGGAGTTCCAAGATATTGATCGGTAATCTCACCTCCTGAGATTCCCAAACTCCTTGTGCCGTCAGAGATCCCCACACAGCTCCCCAACCTGTGAGACTTGCATCTGTTGAAATTACAGTCCAGGTCGGAAGAACAAAAGAAGCCCCCTGAATTAAACGATGGTGATCTGTCCACCACGTTAGAGAGTGCCGAACAATCGGTTTTAAAGATATTAATTGATATATCTTCGTGTAATCCCTGCACCATTGGTTCAGCATACAGAGCTGAAGAGGTCGCATGTGAAAACGAGCAAAGGGGATCGCGTCCGATGCAGCAGTCATAAGACCTAGAATTTCCATGCATAAGGCTACCGAAGGGAATGATTGAGACTGAAGGTTTCGACAGGCTGTAATCAATTTTAGACGTCTCTTGTCTGTTAAAGACAAAGTCATGGACACTGAATCTATCTGGAAACCCAGAAAGGTTACCCTTGTTTGAGGAATCAAAGAACTCTTTGGTAAATTGATCCTCCAACCATGATCTTGAAGAAACAACACAAGTCGATTCGTATGAGACTCTGCTAAATGTAAAGACGGAGCAAGTACCAAGATATCGTCCAAATAAGGAAATACCACAATACCCTGTTCTCTGATTACAGACAGAAGGGCACCGAGAATCTTTGTGAAAATTCTTGGAGCTGTAGCAAGGCCAAACGGTAGAGCCACAAATTGGTAATGCTTGTCTAGAAAAGAGAATCTCAGGAACTGATAATGATCTGGATGAATCGGAATATGCAGATATGCATCCTGTAAATCTATTGTGGACATATAATTCCCTTGCTGAACAAAAGGCAATATAGTCCTTACAGTTACCATCTTGAACGTTGGTATCCTTACATAACGATTCAATAATTTTAGATCCAGAACTGGTCTGAAGGAATTCTCCTTCTTTGGTACAATGAAGAGATTTGAATAAAACCCCATCCCCTGTTCCGGAACTGGAACTGGCATAATTACTCCAGCCAACTCTAGATCTGAAACACAATTCAGAAATGCTTGAGCTTACACTGGATTTACTGGGACATGGGAAAGAAAAAATCTCTTTGCAGGAGGTCTCATCTTGAAACCAATTCTGTACCCTTCTGAAACAATGTTCTGAATCCAAAGATTGTGAACAGAATTGATCCAAATTTCTTTGAAAAAACGTAACCTGCCCCCTACCAGCTGAACTGGAATGAGGGCCGTACCTTCATGTGAACTTAGAAGCAGGCTTTGCCTTTCTAGCAGGCTTGGATTTATTCCAGACTGGAGATGGTTTCCAAACTGAAACTGCTCCTGAGGACGAAGGATCAGGCTTTTGTTCTTTGTTGAAACGAAAGGAACGAAAACGATTATTAGCCCTGTTTTTACCTTTAGACTTTTTATCCTGTGGTAAAAAAGTTCCTTTCCCACCAGTAACAGTTGAAATAATAGAATCCAACTGAGAACCAAATAATTTGTTTCCCTGGAAAGAAATGGAAAGTAGAGTTGATTTAGAAGCCATATCAGCATTCCAAGTCTTAAGCCATAAAGCTCTTCTGGCTAAGATAGCCAGAGACATAAATCTAACATCAACTCTAATAATATCAAAAATGGCATCACAGATGAAATTATTAGCATGCTGGAGAAGAATAATAATATCATGAGAATCACGATTTGATACTTGTTGCGCTAGAGTTTCCAACCAAAAAGTTGAAGCTGCAGCAACATCAGCCAATGATATAGCAGGTCTAAGAAGATTACCTGAACATAGATAAGCTTTTCTTAGAAAAGATTCAATTTTTCTATCTAAAGGGTCCTTAAACGAGGTACCATCTGATGTAGGAATGGTAGTACGTTTAGCAAGGGTAGAAATAGCCCCATCAACTTTAGGGATTTTGTCCCAAAATTCTAACCTGTCAGGCGGAACAGGATATAATTGCTTAAAACGTTTAGAAGGAGTAAATGAATTACCCAATCTATCCCATTCCTTAGCAATTACTGCAGAAATAGCATTAGGAACAGGAAAGACTTCTGGAATAACCGCAGGAGCTTTAAAAACCTTATCCAAACGTATAGAATTAGTATCAAGAGGACTAGAATCCTCTATTTCTAAAGCAATTAGTACTTCTTTAAGCAAAGAGCGAATAAATTCCATCTTAAATAAATATGAAGATTTATCAGCATCAATCTCTGAGACAGAATCCTCTGAACCAGAAGAGTCCAAAGAATCAGAATGATGGTGTACATTTAAAAATTCATCTGTAGAGAGAGAAGATTTAAAAGATTTTTTACGTTTACTAGAAGGAGAAATAACAGACAAAGCCTTCTTTATGGATTCAGAAACAAAATCTCTTATGTTATCAGGAACATTCTGCACCTTAGATGTTGAGGGAACTGCAACAGGCAATGGTACATCACTAAAGGAAATTTTATCTGCATTAACAAGTTTGTCATGACATTTAATACAAACAACAGCTGGAGGAATAGCTACCAAAAGTTTACAGCAGATACACTTAGCTTTGGTAGATCCAGCAGGCAGAGGTTTTCCTGTAGTATCTTCTGGCTCAGATGCAACGTGAGACATCTTGCAATATGTAAGAGAAAAAACAACATATAAAGCAAAATAGATCAAATTCCTTATAAGACAGTTTCAGGAATGGGAAAAAAATGCCAAACATCAAGCTTCTAGCAACCAGAAGCAAATGAAAAATGAGACTGAAATAATGTGGAGACAAAAGCGACGCCCATATTTTTTGGCGCCAAATAAGACGCCCACATTATTTGGCGCCTAAATGCTTTCGGCGCCAAAAATGACGCCACATCCGGAACGCCGACATTTTTGGCGCAAAATAACGTCAAAAAATGACGCAACTTCCGGCGACACGTATGACGCCGGAAACGGAAAAGAATTTTTGCGCCAAAAAAGTCCGCGCCAAGAATGACGCAATAAAATGAAGCATTTTCAGCCCCCGCGAGCCTAACAGCCCACAGGGAAAAAAGTCAAATTTTTGAGGTAAGCAAAAAATATGATAATTAAAGCATAATCCCAAATATGAAACTGACTGTCTGGAAATAAGGAAAGTTGAACATTCTGAGTCAAGGCAAATAAATGTTTGAATACATATATTTAGAACTTTATAAATAAAGTGCCCAACCATAGCTTAGAGTGTCACAGAAAATAAGACTTACTTACCCCAGGACACTCATCTACATGTTTGTAGAAAGCCAAACCAGTACTGAAACGAGAATCAGTAGAGGAAATGGTAAATATAAGAGTATATCGTCGATCTGAAAAGGGAGGTAAGAGATGAATCTCTACGACCGATAACAGAGAACCTTATGAAATAGACCCCGTAGAAGGAGATCACTGCATTCAATAGGCAATACTCTCCTCACATCCCTCTGACATTCACTGCACGCTGAGAGGAAAACCGGGCTCCAACTTGCTGCGGAGCGCATATCAACGTAGAATCTAGCACAAACTTACTTCACCACCTCCCTTGGAGGCAAAGTTTGTAAAACTGATTTGTGGGTGTGGTGAGGGGTGTATTTATAGGCATTTTAAGGTTTGGGAAACTTTGCCCCTCCTGGTAGGAATGTATATCCCATACGTCACTAGCTCATGGACTCTTGTTAATTACATGAAAGAAATTTACTTTTATTATCTAATTATATTCAGTCTTTAGATATCCTTTGTTAAAGAAATAACAATGCACATGGGATAGACAATGACATAAGGCATCTATGTGCAACCAATAATAAGCAGCAACAGAGCCTATCTAGATATGGTTTTCAGGCAACAATATCATTTTTAAAATACTAATGGGGTAATCAAAATAAATATGACATTGTTTTAACATTGTATTATACATGTAAATCAGTAAAGAACATATAGCTTAATGTCCCTTTAAGGTAAATCTGGATAAATACAGCCATTAGAAGTTATTTCATTCACAGTGGGGCAAACAATACAGAAGTTAATACAAATATGCTTGATTCTCATGTTATATTAAGTTTCATAAAGGGAGGTGCATTGGTTTATGATCAGCAAAGCATTACTGGGAAATATCTACTTAATTGTGGGTGGCCAACAATGAATATTTACAATATTTAGACAGATGTATTTAGCTCAAGTTCAAGATTGCATATTAGCTCATGAAAGGGCTGGTAATTAAAAAGCGTTTCTTTCTGGATTCATAAATAAAATATAATTTTAAACATTAACATTTAATTCTATCATCGATTTTAATTCATTCTTTTGATATTATTTCCTTTACAACCATACAACTAGATATGCTCAGTAGCTGAAGATTGGTGGATGCACAGAGATGCCTTGTGTGATTGCCTCAAACATGTGCATTTCAAATTCTTTTGTTAAGGATATTTAAAAAATAATCTAAATTGATAGTTACATTTTAAAGTATAAAAATGTATTCTCTCTCCGGATCATTTTAAGAAAATATTTGTGTGTAATGTCCCTTTAAAAATAAAGACGCCATAGCCCCAATAACAGATGTGAGCAGTTCAGGCAAATACAAGCTCGAGGTTTATTTACTAATAATAAACAAACGTGTAGTTTAACATTTATAAACAGATTATCCAAGTTCAGGACATTATAACCAGAAATTACGCATTTCAGAAACATTGCGTGGGAAACGTATCTTGCAACATGAGATAGGCATCTTTAAAAAATTAAATTCTAATATCACGCAATAGCACACAATCGTTGTGCATTATAAATACATTTAATAGAGCAATGCCAATACTTCACAATAAGTCACAAAATTTATTTAATAAACAATAAATACATACAATGTTAAATTTGTATTAGTAAAACTTATTTGTATTCAAGAACCTGATCGATATTAAACATCGAAATGTGTACAACATTTACTAATGTGACTGGATTATATTTAAAAAAAATTTTTTTAATATTTAACGGATCACATATATTAAATCTGCGTCACACATATCCGCATAACAGTCCCATGAGTTACAAATAAGTCTACATGAAAATGTAGTAACAGCACCCCCAGGAGGTATGTGTATGGAAGTTACTAAGATATGAAACATTAAGGAACAACCAATCAGAGTTCATCACACAAACATAACTTGAGTCATTATGGTCTCACAGACATGATAACAAAATTTCAATATTTTATCCAATCAGATGTACAGATACCATGTCCCATGGTGCATCTCATGTTTACTTCAGCATAAAAAAGTCCATTACACATTGCCATTGTGTAATGTTAGTCATCTATTTGACAAGCACATGCTTGATATCAAATATAATAATTTTAGTTAATTTATTGAATGAAAAATATCAACACAGCGTATTCAGATAATGTTAAAGTCAAGTATCTTTCAACAATTTAATTTTGAGTTAACTACATCTATGCTTTTATTGTGTGATTTATTGATGTTAACATCATAAAATGTTTATGACGAGGATATGTAGTCTAAATTATACTGAACAACTTTGTTCATTTCACTTTTAAGAAAGGAAAGTGTTTAACTTACATTAAAGTGACAGTGTAGTTGAATGTTAGATTTACATTCAAATAACTGTAATCTTCCTTATGTATCCAAAAACATTATTACACTAAATATTTAATGGATCACGTATATTAAATCTGTGTCACACATATCCGCATAACAGTCCCATGAGTTACAAATAAGTCTACATGAAAAATGTAGTAACAGCACCCCCAGGAGGTATGTGCAAGGAAGTTACTAAGATATGAAGCATTAAGGAACAACAAATCAGAGTTCATCACACAAACATAATTTGAGTCATTATGGTCTCACAGACATGATAACAAAATTTCAATATTTTATCCAATCAGATGTACAGATACCATGTCCCATGGTGCATCTCATGTTTACTTCACCATATAAAAGTCCATTACACATTGCCATTTTTGTCAGTTCTCTAATTCCTGCTGGCGTACAGTATATATAATATATATATATATATATATATATATATATATATATATATATATATATATATATATATATATATATATATATATATAAAGTAATGAAGAGTGCACTCACCAGGACTTTTCAAAGTTTTATTCCAATTATGTGAACGTTTTCGGGGGATTAGCCCCTTCCTCAGACATACAAAATACAATATTGTATTTTGTATGTCTGAGGAAGGGGCTAATCCCCCGAAAACGTTCACATAATTGGAATAAAACTTTGAAAAGTCCTGGTGAGTGCACTCTTCATTACTTTCTATTTACCTATCTGCTGCACCCTGGGCATGTGATTTGGATTTCTGGAGTGCTTGTCTACTTTGAACTTATATATACAGGTGGCCCTCGTTTTACAGCGGTTCAATTTACACCGTTTCAGAATAACAACCTTTTTTTCCAGTCATGTGACTGCTATTGAAAAGTATTGAGAAGCAGTGCAATTATTAAAATAGCCAGTAGGTGGAGCTGTCCGCTTGGGTTGCAGCAAAGCCAAGCAAGCTGAAATTAATCAGTTTAACCAGACCTGAGCTATCGAGCAGATTTCAAAGGAACAAGATCGTCCTGTCTATAAATCAGTCCAGATTGGAATGCATTGAAAGAACTGTTTGCAGAAAAATGCAAGTGAAGTCTGTGTTGTGTAATTAATTTATTAAGTTTATAATGCTGTTTAGCAAATGTTTTTGTTCATTTAACTTAGTTTATTTATATATTTTGTGTTGTGTGATTATTTTATTAGGTTTATAATGCTGTTTAGCATTTAAAGTCTTCATTTCAAAGCTTTAAAATAATGTATTAGGTGTTACTTATGAGAATTTTGAGAGGGGCCTGGAACCTATCTCCCTCACTTCCCATTGACTTACATTATAAACTGGGTTTTAATTTACAACGGTTTTGATTTACAACCATTCCTTCTGGAACCTAACCCCGGCGTAAACTGAGGGCTACCTGTATATATATATATATATAATATATCCAACCACCTAGCAGGCATGACGTCTCCCAGGTTCACCAAGCTGGAGAGTGCTGTACTGGTCAATGCTGTTGAGGACTTCTATCCTCAGCTGTTTGGGAACAAGAAGAGGTTGACAAAGCAGAGCATTAAGAAGGCCCTCTGGGTGTCTATCACTAATGATGTTAATTTGGTGTTGGGCGTCCAGAGGAGCCAGGATCAAATCATCCGGAGGTTCGGGGATATGAGGTTGCGTCTGCAAAAAAAAGTCGACCTCATAAGGGAGTGGGTAAAAGCCCGTAAGAGAGATGGCAAGAAAACTAAGCCACAATGAAAACTCTACCTACTCCCTTATGAGGTGACTTTATGCAAGCTCCTCAATCTCCGGGTCCCCAGCAGATTTAGTCCTCTTGCTCCTCGGCCTCTTCTTCTTCCCACCCAGCTGCTGGATCAGAAAGTCCTGACCCGGAGGCCAGTGCAGCTGCTTCTCTGTCCGGTGGCCTGGGAGAGGAGCAGAGAGAATCTGAACCAGGTAAAACACACGCTACATATGATGTTTAGATATCTGAATTTAGAATCGTCACACATGAAATAGGAATGATATTTCTTGCGCTCTACAGAATATGCGTCACAGAGCGAAAATGGAATTGCACATCCATGACATCACTATCATCCGCCATTTCATACATTGACTATTGAATCATAACACAGTTCTAAATATTATCTGTTATTGTTCAATATTAACAAATATCCAATTGTAATCTCGTAATACACCCAATTGCAAATAGATTTGAAGTCTTTAGAAATGATACTCATCACACTACTATATCCAAATCAATTCTGAATCACGGATGCGTAATTCCGCTTGGAATCATTGCGCAATGATGACGAAAGATAGAATTGCGCATACACGTGAACATGTGTTTGCTGTAACTGGCATCGCTTTAGACATGTTGGTCAAATCAGGGATGCGTAATTCCGCTTGGAATCATTGCGCAATGATCACGAAAGATCGAATTGCGCACACACGTGAACATGTGTTTGCTGTAACTGGCATCACTTTAGACATGTTGGTCAAATCACGGATGCGTAATTCTGATTGGAATCATTGCGCAATGATCACGAAAGATAGAATTGCGCACACACGTGAACATGTGTTTGCTGTAACTGGCATTGCTTTAGACATGTTGGTCAAATCACGGATGCGTAATTCTGCTTGGAATCATTGCGCAATGATCATGAAAGATAGAATTGCGCACACACGTGAACATGTATTTGCTGTAATTGGCATAACTGTAGACATGTTGGTCAAATCACGGATGCGTAATTCCGCTTGGAATCATTGCGCAATGATCACGAAAGATAGAATTGCGCACACACGTGAACATGTGCTTGCTGTAACTGGCATCGCTTTAGACATGTTGGTCAAATGTATACGTTAATTAGTATATATGGGAAGAATACAGTATCCTTATTTACAATCTTCTACATTATAAAAGCTAAACTAGCGAGATCAAAATAAACAATGAACTATCTCTATCAATTGTTGAGAATGCAAGAAGACACAAAATGAATTAAAGCTACAGTCAACAACTTAAAATATTGAAAATAAGAATACAGGATCTCTTTATTTAGACATTAATTGAGGAAACAATGAACTCATGTAAATACAAATAGATTTGTACTTTGTCAATTAGAATTGAAAAATCATATTGTTTGTCTCCATGACCTGATTTGTATTAATGATATCCAATCCTCATTGAATATTTTACAGATCTTAATGTTGGTGCTGGAACCTCAAGCCAGGGTTCGTCGCAGCATGATATGTCTCATATTAATTTACCTTTGTCTTACAAACCTGCTCATAACATTACATAATACATTCACATTGATCGATATTTATATGGATATTCTAATTAACTTTTCTGGTTATTTTAAAATAAGAATCACGAATCAAAGTTGGGATTACATTGTAATACAAATCTAAAATTATGAGTATTTGAAGATATCCCTTCTATTCTTGATATCTTCATTTTAATGTAAGCTTAGGTTCCTGACCATTTTATATTCTGCCCCTGTGTAGTGCTTGAGATTTTTTTGGATACATTTAGACAACACTAACACATTTTTGAAAATGTGCAGATTTTAAAAAATATACATCTCATATGTTTTTTGGTTTATTCTTATCATTAAAGGGACATGAAAACAAACATTTCACTTTTAGGATTTAGACACGTGATTTACCACAAATTACAAATTTGACTACATTAGATAAATTGCTTCAGTCTATTGTTATTCTTATTATAAAATCATATGTAGGTCGGCTCAGGATCAGAAATGCATTACTGGGAGTAACCGGCTGATTGTTTGATGCAGAAAATTGCCTATTTTCATTGGTTCAACACATGTGTTCATATGCCAGTAGTACATAGTTGCTCCTTTAAAAAATAAAAATAAGACAATGAAGCAAAATAGACACAAAAAAGTCTATTTGAAAGTTTTTTTTTTAATTACAGGCTGGATTTAAAAAAATAAAATAGAATACTATTACACATTTTGAGCTTCATGTCCCTTTAAGAGAGAAGGATAATTAAAGATTCATGATGATATACTTAAATTACAAATTTGATTGTAATTGCATGCTCCATCACATTCATTACATCAACATATGGACTCGACAATTCATTAACAGCGAAATTGTCAAATAAAGATATTTTAATATTAAAGGGACAATGAACACCAATTATTTCTGTTGTCCTTCAGATAGAGCATGCAATATTAATAAACTTTCTCATTTACTCCTATAATCATATTTTCGTTATTCTCTTGATATCTTTATTTGAAAAGCAAGAATGTAAGTTTAGATGCAGGTCCATTTTTTTGAAACAACCTAGGTTGTTATATCACTGATTGGTGGATACATTAAATGACCAATATTTTATGAACCAAAATATTGCTTCGCTGCCTTCATTTTTACATAAATAAAGCAAGAGAACGCAGACAAATTGATAATAGGAGTAAATTTTAAATTTGCTTAAAATTGAATGTTCAATTTTAATCAATTAATTAAAAAATTGCGGTCAGTGTCCCTTTAATAATCAATATATTCAGTCATCCTTACATTGTTTTGATGAAACAATATTGATTTCTAAATCACATATTCACTCTTGGACTTACTTTATAGATATAAGCATACTCTAACAGCACCATGATGACATATTTTTAATAATAACTTCTGTTTTGCATTGTGATCAATATGTGTTGTGTCCTAAAATAAATTACTGTACATTGCACAAATGGATCTATGTGCCACATGGCTTCGGTTCGATTTGTCACCAGTTGTTATTCAAAGTGTTGTTTGTGTGTATTATCTTAAAAAGATTGATTAATAGGTATATTTAGATTGGCAATAGAATCATATGAGATGAATTGTCTGTCTAATATAGTAAGAAATGAAACATATGTTAAAAACATAATTTTCTTTAGAATCACCTTGATTAACTCATGCATTTATTGTTCATATTAGTGATCTATTTTTCACATTTCTAAGTATATTTTTGTTGACAATTCTATACTGATGGGATTTAGTGATGTCCAAACTGTGTTCACTAATATATATCTATATCATTAATAGATGTAGTTGTTGTGGGGAGCCCAGAGGAATCCAGCACCGACGATGAGCTGCCTTTGCAGGCTTTGGGTAAGTCCATTGACTCATTCATATGTCATTGAAGGTGTATTTGTAATAAATATTATGATCATGATTCTGATGAAGCATTACATTTGAATAAAACAGATAATTTACTCCTCTGATTATATATCTATTTATTTTTAATTTTGAAAGATTAAGATCTCAAAGCTTCTTAGTCTACATCTTTGTGCTTCAGAACATGGATAGCATATGTTTCTTTTTAGTATAAATTTAGACAAAAATCATCAAGTGATACACACATGAGAACTCTTAAATGTTCCATGTACTCTGCTTTTGAGATATTTGTAAAAATACAGACACTAAAATGTAATTATTACTCATCAAGAATAACAAATCTAATGTCATTTGTATGCTCCATCAAAATGATGGAATTCCTAACTTTGGTTAAGTATATCTTTAATGCAACATTGATGTCCTTGAGCAACAGTAACATATGTTATAATATCTGGTTTTAATGTGTACACAACATGTTATGTTTTACAGAGATTGATGTAACATGTGAGGCGGAAGAGGAATTGGCTCCCTTGGAGTCTGATGGTATGTCAAATATATATAACATGTATCGAACATGTATTATTGTTTTAAAACATTCTCTGGAAGAAAACCAAAGTCTACAGCATTGGCACTTTAAAAATTATTATTCCGGGGGGCGGAGCCTGGAGCTGAAGGGAGATGGCAGCTTAGCACTTGAGCTCCGTGCTGAACTGTCACTTATAAGAGCATACAGGTGCAATTTTGCACAAGAGGAGACTATGTACCCTTGAGACCCTGTGGGATAGATACTGAAGAGCATCAAGGAGTGTCTCCTAACATCACGGGTTTACTATTCACCCGGTTTTATGGGAAGCCCTCAGGTGCCGGTCGCCATCTTGCCCACGTGGCGGGACTAATACCGGACAGCATTGCGACTTCTAGTACAAGCTACTAAGTACTTCAGCAGCCATAAGAGATGGCCTTCTAGGGCCCCTTGAGAAGGAACAGATCACTGAGCTACGCGATCAAGAGAAAGTTCCGGTAATGAGTTTACCGGTCTGATAAGCCAGCAGAGTGTCGAGCCAAATGCGGTAAGAGGGGAGGCGAGTGACACACAGGAACGAAAGAGCTCGCATAGAGCATAGTTTACACATTTACTCACGATTACTCTGGGGACATTAAAGCTTGCCTAACCCACTGAGGCCTATGTTATTGAGGGTTATGTAAAGGCCCAGGACCACACGCACCTAATAAGGCCTTATAACAGATTCGATGCTGAAAAACCAGCCATAGAACATTAATAAAATACAGTACTACTCATACTTTGATAATGCACCTACTTGCAATATAGTACTGCTAAGGCACAAGTTTTTAAGAGCTGCATAAAAAAAGAAAAAAAAACGCCATGAGGTTAACCTGAGCCATGCTATAATATAAAATACGTCATCCCTCTTCCTAGCTACATTACAAGCAGAAATCAGCTCACACCACAAAATGCCAAAATTTATCTTTGATTGCATCCATCTGCTAGAAAACTAAGAGGAAGAGAGGGGTCTTACATTAAAATACTTAATAGATACTGCGCACTCCAAATCTACAGCATCTGAACACACATACTCTGAAGAAGAAAATCTATACTGTTGATCTCTACACATTAAGACTTTCTGGTGCTGTCTATCTGTTTATTCCCCCGTGGTATCCCTAGCTACATTTACATCCCATGATTGCAGATCGGCTACAATCTTCAATTTTATCTACGATACCTAAGGGATTTACAATCAAACACCTGATACTATGTCTGCTAGAAAACCAAATAAACTTTCTCAGGGCTCTAAACCATCAGCCGCTGCATTATTTTTTAAAACTGCTAGAGGCGAAAAAATGCTAGAATCTGTGAATGCAACAATAGAAGATGACACTGAGTATGATTCAGATTCACAGGCAATTGAGGAGGATACTATCCCTGCCACAAGAGCAGATCTCAAATTACTAGTATCTAAACAGGACATAAACAAAAACTTTGACAAATTATGGGAAAAAATAGATGCTTTCCAGAACATTGTTACAAATAGTTTAGCAGACATAAAACAAGAAATCACTGAACTGGGTACAAGAGTAGCCACTCTGGAAGAAAATGAGGCCTCTACTACCGATGAACTATCCAATCTTACACAAAAGCTGTCTTCACAAGAACATGAAGTAAATGAGATACATGACAAGCTAGAGGACCTTGAAAACAGGACTCGTCGGTGTAATCTACGCTTGAAAGGGATTCCTGAAACCGTCCTGACAGACGAACTTCCTATATATTTACATCAACTATTTCAGGCTATCACAGGAGATGGGGGCGAAGAGAAATTCCAAACGGAAAGGGCTCATAGAGCACTTAGACCTAAACCAAGAGAAGATGCCCCTCCCAGAGATGTAATCGTTAAATTTCTTAGATTCCCAGATAAGGAAGAGATACTCAATGCGGCAAGGAAACATCCTACTTTTAAATTCCAGGGCACGGTTATTCAGTTCTACCAAGACCTTTGTATACGGACCCTACAGAGGAGAAGTAACCTAAGACCCCTAACTACTCTTTTAAGAAAGCACCAGATTAGATATCGTTGGGGATTCCCCTTTAATCTGTTCATCCTCCACAATGGCAACACCCTGAACATTAAAGAAGTCTCAGAGATCCCAGATGTGTGCCGAAGATTGCAACTAGAACCACCTGATATCCCACAGATGAAGAAGGGAGAAGATGGGCCCCAAGCGCAACCAGACCCGTCCACTTCACAGAGACAAAAGTGGACCAAAGCTCCGAAAAGAAAGACCAAATCTTAACGAGACACAGTAATGGACAGATACTTAGAGAGGTCTCTTATAATTGATCCCCTTTCTTTCTTGATCTATAGTATTACTAGAAAGGGAAGAGGTTCAGATAAAGGATAAAAACTTTAATTACAATAAGCTTAGAGGGTATGTAGTTGAATATAGTTTGGGATGTTCAGCACCCAACAATCACTAATTCATCTGATGCCAACTGTTAGACACCTTAAACATTTACAGTTTCAGCACCAGGTTATGTTACTATTAGACCATAGCTAAATTTTTTTTATGGGGAGAGGGGAGTTTTGCTGTTTTTTTTATCTGTATTTTTCTCTGGGTACTACCCCAGCATAAAGTCCACGAAAGTATTAGCCACATACTGTATAAAAATGTTGAGGTTTACTCTGTAAAGTTTATTAACATATTTGTTTTTTTTATTGTTTTTGTTAGTGTCCAGCCTTGCGGTCCACTCTGCCATCGAGTCCCATCTACTGAAAGTAAACTACTACCTCGATATCTACAGTCAGCTGCGAGAAGAAGAGGTAACAAAGATCTAGGGAGGGGGGAGATCCCCACCAACATAACAGGGAGTAATGACTAGTCACCTAAAGCTAATATCACATAACGTTAGAGGCCTAAACACAGATCTCAAACGCAGGACAGCCATGAACCAATATACTAGACTGAAGGCGAACATCATTTTCTTACAAGAAACACATTTCACTAAGGAAGTCATACCAAAATATTGGTCTAAAGGATATACACAACATTTTCATTCTATAACTGACAAAAAAAAGAGGGGGGTATCCATATTGATACATCAGTCGGTCGGATTCATAACAGAGGAAACAATTAGGGACCCTGAAGGTAGATTCTTGTTGCTTCAAGGTAGAATACACGACAAACCAATCGTGCTATGCAATATTTATGCTCCTAATGAAACACAAGCACCATTCTTTGTTCGCATCTCACAGCTATTAACCCAATGGTCACATGTTAGAATAATTTTAGGGGGGGACTTTAATGTCTCTATATATACACAGTATAGTCAAGGCAAGACCCCATTGTCTCAAGCACAACAAAGACATAACTCTACAATTAAAAAAATAAAAGAGGTCTTTTTGGAACATAACATTTTGGACTCTTGGGACACCCTATATGGACAGACTAAGGACCACACTTATTACTCCAGTGCACACAGATCCTACTCAAAACTAGATTATATCTATATAAGCCAGACTATGATACCAGACCTAGTCTCCTCCAAGATACATGCATGTGCCTGGTCAGACCATTCGATTGTACAATTAGACATTAAAAAAATCTTCCACACTAGCGCAACACGATCATGGACCTATGACCCGTATATCTTAAAAGGTACCATAATAAGGGAACCCATAGCCAAGGCATTAACCGAATATTGGGACTTCAATGTAGGGACAACCTCTAACCCTATCACTATCTGGGCAGCACATAAACCCTACCTTCGAGGATTATTGATTAAAGAAAAAACTGCTCTTACCAGAGCTAACAGACTTTTGACAGATACCCTACAGACCCAAATTACTACCTTATCCAAACTACATCAACAAACTCTATCACCATCGATATATACAAAACTACAAGCTAAAAGGCAGGAGCTAGCAACAGTGATGAATGAAACCTCTATAAGGTCAGCCCATAGATTAAAGTCACAGTACTTCCTTTATTCCAACAAACCGGACAGATATTTAGCACACAAACTAAGGGAGAGGACGAAATCATTCACTATCCCACATATTCAAAAAAATGACGGAACTCTTACTTCCAACCCTCAGGAGATAGCTGACACTTTCGCAGACTACTATGCACATCTTTATGACGGCAAGAAAACTAAATCAGGGAGCCAAACTAATCAACTCTTAACAAAATTCCTAGATGAAGCTAAACTTACACCTCTAGATAATGAGATCAGTAAAGAAATAAATGCTGAGGTCTCGACCAGGGAGGTCCTTACAGCCATAAAAGAATTAAAACCCGGTAAGGCCGCGGGTCCAGACGGTTTCCCGGGGGAATACTACCAATTATTTAGATCTATCTTAATCCCACATGTGGTTACACTATGTAATGATATCATGCAAGGCAAAGAGATCCCCAAAGAAATTTTACAAGCCAAAATAGTAGTTATTCACAAACCGGGGAGAAATCCAAAATTATGCCAAAGTTACCGCCCCATATCATTAATAAATCAAGACATTAAGATATTTACCAAAATCTTAGCCAATAGACTAAAAACACACCTACCGACTCTGATTCACCCGGATCAGGTGGGATTCATCAAAGATAGAGAAGCACCTGATAATACGAGGCGCACGATCTCCCTGGTCGACTACCTTAACAAAACAAAAGCGCCTTCTCTGGTCCTCTCATTGGACGCGGAGAAGGCGTTTGATAGGATAGATTGGAACTTCATGTTGAAAGTACTAGACAGGTTAGGTTTTCACAGAGAATTTATTCAGGCTATTAAAAGCATATACTCTTACCCAACAGCCAACGTAAGAACAGGGGGATACCAATCAAAACTTATAGAGGTTTTAAATGGCACGAGACAGGGGTGCCCCCTGTCGCCGCTCCTCTTCGCAATGTGTATAGAACCTCTAGCCGCTACTATACGCTTATCCCCAGATATTCACGGGGTTAAAATTAGAGAGCAGGAATTTAAAATCTCCCTTTTTGCGGATGATGTGCTCCTTACGCTAACCAAACCACTTATATCTCTCCCTAACCTATACCACATCCTACAGGAATACTCGGATATATCGGGATATAAGGTTAACCTAGATAAATGCGAGGCAATCCCTATCGCACTTCCTGACCACACCAAAAAACTTATAGAAGCCAATTTTGAATTCCAATGGGCCCACACAGCAATTAAATATCTGGGGATCAAGCTGTCAGGTAACATAGCAGACCTTTACAATTTAAACTATATTCCATTATACAAAACGATCCGCAAAGACATCACTAAATGGAGGGGGGGAGGTTTTTCCTGGTACGGCCGATTATCGGCGATAAAAATGAATATCCTCCCAAGAATACTTTATCTCTTTAGGGCCCTCCCAATTAAAGTTCCCTTACCAGATTTAAAAAGATTACAAACGGACCTGATAGGATTTCTAAGAGGCAACAAGAAAGCCAGAGTCCCGTCTCACGTCCTCCAACAACATAGACAATTAGGTGGAGTGGGAGTACCAAATTTAATTCACTATTATCAAGCAGCGAGGCTAGCGCAGACTACCTTACTAAGTATACAATCAGAGGATATTATGTGGGTGAGGATAGAGACTACACTCGCAGGGTACAAACGACCAGATGACATTTTGTGGGGACAGCTGAAACAGCCCTTTCGGGACCTTCACACTTCTAAGCTTACTATAGAGATGATGCAGACCTGGTCCTCAGTGACCGATTCTCTTCATCTAATTCCAGGGGACTCGGTGGTTAGACCGCTACGGACCCTCTTAAACGTAGACTTTCAAGTACAGCTGGGAAAGTGGGAAAATAAAGGACTATACAGAGTCGCAGATTTTATAGTTAACAATAAAGTAGCTACATTTCAACAGATTCAAGATAAGATCTACCCAGACAAATTGCAATGGTTCCTATATTTACAAATGGCGTCAGCAGTAACCAGATACAGATCATCTAACACCCCCACAAAACTGACTACCCTTGAACACTTTTGCAACACATCACAACGACTCAAAAAATTAATTTCTGCGATCTATTTATCACTTCAACATTCCACATTCTCTACCAAATCATCGGTGATGGAGAGGTGGGAAAGGGAACTCAATATAACCTACACTCGAGAAGAATGGGAAACAATCCTATACACTTCTAGCAAAGGACTAATTAGTGCAGATTTCAGGGAAAACAGCATCAAGACCTCCTTCCGATGGTATCTTACCCCTGTTATCACCTCCCATTACACTCAGAGAGGTGGTAAGCTTTGTTATAGAGGTTGCCCCGAAACAGGAACATATATCCACATGTGGTGGGAATGCACTCAGATTAATCAGATTTGGACCCAATTATCTAAATTGCTCACTGAGGTACTCTCTGTAAATATCTCCCTATCAGCTCCACAAGCACTACTAAATGTTAAGATTAGACAATTTAATACAGCTACCAACACATTCATTCGTATTCTCTGTACTGCTACCAGAATATGCGTAGCTAGATACTGGAAAACAGGGGCACCTTCATGGAGGGAAGTTAAGGATAAAATTCAGGCCACCTACAAGATGTCAGAGACGATAGCTTTTAGTCAGAATAGCCAAGATCAATTTTTTAGGGTGTGGGATTACTGGATTTTGGCAGGCAACTAACAAATCAAGAGAGATGAGAACCCATAACCAACAACAAAAGTGTATATACCAGAAAAGGTTCATTAACTGTCATAGATAGTTTACTGACTCAAATGCTTGGGCTAGATCACATTTTGGGAAAACCCCCCTATTCTGGACTCGGTGGCGGAGGGACGGCAGGGCGGACAAGTTCAATTAAGTTTAAGAGGTAAGGTTATTATTTGTTACTGGAATGTTACTTGAAAAAATGAAAATCTACACAATCTAGAAGTCGGGGGGAGGGGGGGGAATCAGAAATTGTATAGCCTCAGCTACTGTTTCTTCTACCTGGCTACCCCCTTGTTTTTACCCCTAACCCCCGATCATACTGAAATTTAACAGATATCATGAGACCCAAAGTTTACATTGAATTGTAACTAATAGACTTTCTGAAACCATCCCCAACTCGGAAAATAGACTGCTGGAACTCTGACAACCTTAAGAGGTTAAGGGGAGAGAAGGGTTAAATGTGGAGGGTCACTGTGAACTGTAAAATTTTCTTTTTTTTGATGTGTATGACAATAAAAACTTATTTCAACTAAAAATTATTATTCCATTATTTGTGCAATACACTACTGCCCCCCTTTCTATATCATGCAGCATGAACATATGTTTGTATTTTTCATTCATTTATATATGATTTGTCATTAATGACATCATGATGTCACATGCATATTCCATGCAAAACCACAATAATCATCTTCTGATTGTACAGACAGTCATTGCTATTCATCTGAGTGCCTAGATGCAGACCATATCCTTATATCATCATTGTGTCATGATTTCGTCCGTTCATTGCCGTGTCGCCGCGGCTCCCGGATCTCCTCTGTGTGACTGACGTCACGTTGCTTAGCAACATGACGCTTTCTCGACACACCCCTCTGATGACGTTGCCGCTCCTGCCTTTAAACCACGGCGGGAGATCTGAATCGGGGCCCGTTTGTTTGTTTCCCTTGGAGTTTGTGAGTACCTTGTCAAAATCTGTTTTCCTGATACCGACTTCTGCCTGCCTGACCAAGCCTTTTGCCTTAACCCTTTTGCTGATATTTGGATACCGACTTCTGCCTGTCTGACCAAGCCTTTTGCCTTAACCCTTTTGCTGATATTTGGATACCGACTTCTGCCTGTCTGACCAAGCCTTTTGCCTTAACCCTTTTGCTGATATTTGGATACCGACTTCTGCCTGTCTGACCAAGCCTTTTGTCTTAACCCTTTTTGCTTATGTTTGGATGCCGACTTCTGCCTGCCTGACCTTGCTTTTGCCTTATTCCACAATCATTTCTTTGATTAATAAAAACCTGCTTAAAGGGACATTTTCTTTTACAAACTGCAAAGGAGAACTTTGACTTTCTGTTTTGTTATAACCTGCTTAAAGGGACATTTACTTTTCAAAGCTGCAAAAGGGAACTTTGTTACAAGCCTGCTAATGAGGACCTTTTTTCTAAGCTGCAAATAAGAGCATTTCCTTTATATTCTTTGACCTGCTTAAAGGGACGTTTTTTCCTTTGTGGTTTCCCTGCATTCTGGAGCAACTATTATTTTTTGTAATCTTTCTCATCTGTTTCCTGAGTGGGTCACGTCCTGGATATTTCTCAGTGTGCTAGCGTGTGCTTTCTATTCACGCTAGCAGTTGGGTTGCATCCCGGACTGATTCCAAAGCGGCTGACATTACAAACGGGCCATAAAAATGGACCCCACTGAATTATCCATGGCCGTGGCTCACCAGGGACAGCTCTTGGGATCTCATGCCACTCACTTGCAGTCTCTGGACACTAAACTTGATCAAATAACTGCTCTATTACAAAATTTGGTTGCTACCGCACCTCCCAATCCTAATCCCAATCCTAATCCTATTGAGGCATTACCTCCTTCGATTCCTAACAATCAGTCTCAGGTACAACTAAGTCCCAGGATACCTCTTCCGGATAAATATGATGGGAATCCTGAAGAATGTAGAGGCTTTCTGAATCAATGCCGTCTTCATTTCCGAAATAGCCCTACTCTTTTTGCTACTCCCTCTTCTAGAATCACATTTCTTATTTCCTTAATGAAAGGAAAAGCCTTGGCTTGGGTATCACCTTTGCTAGAAAAGAATGATCCTATACTTTTGGATGTTGATACATTTCTATCTATGTTCTCAAATGTATTCGATAAACCTGGAAGGTCATCCGCTGCTGAAGCCACTCTCCTGGATTTACGTCAAGGTAATCAACCAGTCTCTCAATACGCTATTGAGTTCCGCACCCTTGCCTCTGAAACCACTTGGAATCAGGGAGCACTCAGAGCCGCTTTCCGTAAAGGACTTTCTGAGCGTCTCAAGGATGAATTGGTGTATCGTGAACTTCCAGAGTCCTTAGAAGCCTTAATAAATCTCTGTATCAGTCTCGACGCCAGGTTTCGTGAACGCCAACAAGAAAAGGATAGAACACAGAGGTCTTCAACTCGAACTCCTTTTCGTTTGGCTCCTCGTTTTTCTAATCCAGTCACTCCAGTCTCTCCTACTACTGATCAGGCTGAACCCATGGAAGTGGGAAGTATAAAATTAACTGAGACTGAACGCTTGAGAAGACGGACTCTTGGCTTATGTCTGTACTGTGGCCTTAAAGGGCATTTATTAAGGGATTGTCCTACTAGGCCAGTAAAAGCCAGGGCTTAACTCTAGTCCAGGGAACTGAGTTAAGCCAAAACAGTTGCCATTCCCTATACAAGAAACTCTTTGTTCCAGTAACCCTTCTAATTGGACATAAGAAGATTTATACCCAAGCTCTAATTGATTCTGGTGCTGGAGGAGTGTTCATTGACTCTTCATTCGTCTCTACTCACTCTATACCCTTAATAAAGAAGGAGTATTCCATTTCAGTCTCTACGGTCAGTGGAGATCCTTTGGGTTCTGGATATATTCAGTTTTCTACTCAACCCTTACTCCTCACCGTAGGAATACTTCATTCCGAGACAATTTGTTTTGATGTCATCCCCACTCCACAATTTCCTATTATCTTGGGATTACCCTGGCTCCAAATTCACAATCCCATTTTTTCTTGGACTTTCGGTGAACTCACTTCCTGGGGATCTACATGCCAGACTAAATGTCTTCAAAAGATTATCAAGTTACCACTCTCTATTGCTCTCACAGTTGAAACTCCAGACTCCTTACCTATGCCTTATCATGACTTTGTGGATGTTTTCTCCAAAAAAGAAGCTGAACGTCTTCCTCCTCACCGCCCTTTTGATTGTCCCATTGATCTCCTTCCCGGGGCTGCCTATCCTCGAGGCAAGACATATCCACTTTCTAAACCAGAAAACATGGCTTTGGAAGAATATATTAAAGACAATCTGGCTAGAGGATTTATTCGACCCTCCTCTTCCCCTGTAGGGGCTGGTTTCTTTTTTGTAGGAAAAAAGGATGGCGGATTAAGACCCTGTATTGATTATCGAGGATTAAATCAGATTACCATCAAGAACAGTTATCCTCTACCCCTTATTCCTGAACTTTTTACTTATCTTCAGGGAGCCACCATATTCACCAAACTCGACCTACGTGGTGCATACAATCTGATCCGTATACGCAAAGGAGATGAGTGGAAGACTGCCTTTAACACTCGATTTGGGCATTATGAATATTTGGTCATGCCCTTCGGGCTATGCAATGCTCCGGCGGTTTTTCAACATTTTGTAAACGAGATCTTTCGTGATTTTTTGAATATTTTTGTCATCATATACCTTGACGACATCTTAATTTTTTCTCAGAATCACCAAGATCATGTGCACCACGTCAAGAAAGTACTTCAACGTTTAAGAGAATTCCATCTGTTTGCTAAATTGGAGAAATGTTCTTTCCATCAAAAATCCATACCCTTTCTGGGTTATGTAATATCGGCATCTGGATTTGAAATGGACCCTACTAAACTTTCTGCCATTTTGGATTGGCCTAGACCTGATTCTTTGAAGGCTTTACAACGTTTTCTAGGCTTCGCCAACTACTACAGGAAGTTCATCAAGAATTTTGCTACTATTACTTCTCCTCTTACTGCTCTCACTAGAAAAGGACAAAACTGTAAAAAATGGTCTCCTGAGGCTATAGAAGCTTTTGAGTCTCTCAAAGAAGCTTTTTCCTCTGCACCTATTCTCCGTCATCCAAATCCTGAGTTTCAATTTATCCTGGAAGTTGATGCTTCCTCTGTTGCTGCTGGAGCTGTTCTGTCTCAACGAATACCAGAGACTGGAAAGATTCATCCAGTTGCTTTCTTCTCTAAAAAATTCACTCCTTCTGAATTTAACTATGACGTAGGGAATAAAGAGTTGCTTGCCATCAAACTGGCATTGGATGAATGGAGACATTGGCTGGAAGGTACTTCTTTGCCATTTACTATACTCACTGATCATAAGAACCTTCTGTATCTCCAAACAGCCAAACGATTGAATTCCAGGCAAGCACGCTGGTCATTATTCTTCTCCCGGTTTCACTATAATTTGTCTTACATACCTGGTTCAAAAAATATTAAAGCAGACGCCCTTTCCAGACAATTTCAAGATTCCCCAGTTCCTGAGTCTGGTACCATTCTCCAACCTCATGAAGTCATAGCCCAGTTAACAACTTCCTGGTTACAAGAATTACAGTCGGCTCAAGGGAATCTTCCTTTGTCCTGTAAACCTCCCGATGGTTTACTCTTTGTTCCTGAACGCCTTCGTTCCAAGATTTTATTTTGGGCTCATGATAGTCCTCTTTCTGGACATCCTGGCATCAGTATTACCACTCGAAACCTCAAACAACATGTCTGGTGGCCTACTCTCTCTCAAGATGTGAAGGATTACGTCTCAGTATGCACACAATGTGCCATGAACAAAACTCCACGCCAACTTCCTTCAGGATTGCTCCAACCATTGCCTATACCTCACCAGCCTTGGACTCATGTATCCATGGACTTCATTACCGACCTTCCCTTGTCCGCTGGAAACAATACTATCTGGGTGGTGGTCGACAGGTTCACTAAGACTGCCCATTTTGTACCCTTACCAGGATTACCATCTGCCAAAAGACTCTCTGAACTTTTTATTTCCCATATTGTAAGAATCCATGGATTTCCTCTAGATATTGTTTCAGATAGAGGGGTACAGTTTGTTTCTCGATTTTGGAGGTCACTTTGTAAACATTTTGGAACTACTATATCTCTCTCTACTTCTCACCACCCACAATCGAATGGCCAGACTGAAAGAGTAAACCAGTGTCTTGAAACATATCTTAGACATTATGTGGATCATTATCACTCTAACTGGACTTCTTACCTTCCTTTGGCTGAATTGGCTCATAATGCCCGGTACAATTCCTCCCTTCAGACTTCTCCTTTTCATGCAGCTTACGGATATCAGCCCAGAACATTTCCTTTGCATACTTCCTCCACAGTGAATCCTGCTTCTGATCTTACAGCCCGAAGATTAACTCGACACTGGCAAAAAATACATCGTATTCTTTCTGTAACTTCTAGACGTTACAAGTTCTTTTCAGACCTTCGACGGAAGAAAGCTCCCAAATATCGCCCTGGTGATAAAGTTTGGATTTCCTCTCGATTTCTTCGCCTGAAACAACCTTCTAACAAATTGGGACCACGATACGTGGGTCCTTTCCGAATACTGGGTCAGGTGTGTTCTACTGCTTATCGGGTGGCTTTACCCAAGACTCTCAAAGTCCATCCGGTATTCCATGTTTCTCTTTTAAAACCTGTGATGACTAACAGGTATTCTAAGCCTTTTTCTAAACCTCCACCGTTATTTGTGCATGGACACCCTGAGTTTGAGATCAGCCATATTCTAGATTCCAAGTTGCGTGGCAAGAAATTGTATTATCTCATTCATTGGAAAGGTTATCCAGTCACAGAACGTTCTTGGGAACCGGCTCATCAAGTAAATGCTCCTACTTTGATCAAGACCTTCCACAAGACTCATCCTGATAGGCCTGGTCCTGTCCCCCGGAGGGGTCCTTGAGGAGGGGGGTGCTGTCATGATTTCGTCCGTTCATTGCCGTGTCGCCGCGGCTCCCGGATCTCCTCTGTGTGACTGACGTCACGTTGCTTAGCAACGTGACGCTTTCTCGACACACCCCTCTGATGACGTTGCCGCTCCTGCCTTTAAACCACGGCGGGAGATCTGAATCGGGGCCCGTTTGTTTGTTTCCCTTGGAGTTTGTGAGTACCTTGTCAAAATCTGTTTTCCTGATACCGACTTCTGCCTGCCTGACCAAGCCTTTTGCCTTAACCCTTTTGCTGATATTTGGATACCGACTTCTGCCTGTCTGACCAAGCCTTTTGCCTTAACCCTTTTGCTGATATTTGGATACCGACTTCTGCCTGTCTGACCAAGCCTTTTGCCTTAACCCTTTTGCTGATATTTGGATACCGACTTCTGCCTGTCTGACCAAGCCTTTTGTCTTAACCCTTTTTGCTTATGTTTGGATGCCGACTTCTGCCTGCCTGACCTTGCTTTTGCCTTATTCCACAATCATTTCTTTGATTAATAAAAACCTGCTTAAAGGGACATTTTCTTTTACAAACTGCAAAGGAGAACTTTGACTTTCTGTTTTGTTATAACCTGCTTAAAGGGACATTTACTTTTCAAAGCTGCAAAAGGGAACTTTGTTACAAGCCTGCTAATGAGGACCTTTTTTCTAAGCTGCAAATAAGAGCATTTCCTTTATATTCTTTGACCTGCTTAAAGGGACGTTTTTTCCTTTGTGGTTTCCCTGCATTCTGGAGCAACTATTATTTTTTGTAATCTTTCTCATCTGTTTCCTGAGTGGGTCACGTCCTGGATATTTCTCAGTGTGCTAGCGTGTGCTTTCTATTCACGCTAGCAGTTGGGTTGCATCCCGGACTGATTCCAAAGCGGCTGACACATTGTTTATAAATTCCAAACCACTTCTAAGTATACATAAAACATAATCATGTTTAAATGACTTGATTTGATTTCATTTTTATTATATATTTCAGATGGAACCTCCACTTCTGGGCATCAGCTTCCCGACCCTCCCCAGGTAGAAGCCCCTCCCCAGACCCCTCCCCAGGTAGAACCCACTCCAGGTCCTTCCCATTACTCCTGTCCCTCCAAAAAAAGCCCCTTTGTCCCCCTCGCCGCTCTCCCCATATTTACGCCTGTACAGCTCCCCCACCAGCCCAGCCCCCAACTCCCCAGACCACTAACTCCTCAGCTGTATTGGCTACCCCAGTGCGGCATCCCATCCCTCCCCCCTTCACTCCCCAGCCCAATCCCATCCCTCCCCCCTTCAATCCCCCAGTCCCCACCTTCATTGTCCTGGGTGTCAGATCGTCCTTCCTAGACACAGTTGTAAGTATCATTCTAAATCCAAATTATAACATATTTGATCTTGTATCACTCCATATACCAATCACCACTACTTAGATAGAACAATAGAAAATTAACTTTTTAGTACCTTATCTGTTCTATAACCCACTGGGAGTGTAATTTCTTCTGCTTGCTGTGTTTACACAGCTTGGCCTCAAGGCCAAAAGGTTTAAGGATAGGTGTGGATACCACAGGCTAAATAAACTATTTTGAATGCCAATGTAAGGACAATGGAAATACTTATAAACAATTTAATACACTCAAGCAGGTCAAGTGTATCATTGTGAACCAATTAAAGGGGAGAACATTTTTGACTAAACTGTCCCTTTAATGGTTTATGTCTGAAGAACATATTTAATGTGTAAATCTTCTAGATAGAATATTTAATTATAATAATGATTTGTCTTTATTATTACAATGTCTCTTTGCTCTCTTTTTATTATGTTCTGTAATTATCATTAATTTTCTTTTTTTGCTTCATTTTAGGTTGTGACTCAGCATGGCTGACGCTAGAGGCTCTAGCACGTCTAGAGCAGGCCATGCTGAGGAACAGTCTGTTTCTGGGAAGGATGCATGACACCATGCATGCCCAGCTACGGGTTCAGCATTCGACCCTACAACATATGATGCATGTAGAGTCAATGCTTGAATCTGTAGTTGGACATGAGGGTGATGCTGATGACCCATAAGTGGAGGATCCAGAGATGCTCCGAGGGCGCAGATACAAATCTTCCATCCACATGTTACTTTGTTTTTATTTATTGTTGCCATTTGGTATTTTTTGTTATTTGTTGTGCTTGTTGCACTCTTTCACCTTGTCAAATGTCTCCCATGGGGCTGTGTTGGCCCTTGTCAACTCCCTCCAAGGACTGTGATGCACTCTTTTACCTTGTCAAATGGCTCCAATGGGGCTGTGTTGGCCCTTGTCAACTCCCTCCAAGGACTGTGATGCACTCTTTTACCTTGTCAAATGGCTAAAATGGGGCTGTGTTGGCCCTTGTCAACTCCCTCCAAGGACTGTGATGTACTCTTTTACCTTGTCAAATGGCTCCAATGGGGCTGTGTTGGCCCTTGTCAACTCCCTCCAAGGACTGTGATGCACTCTTTTACCTTGTCAAATGGCTCCCATGGGGCTGTGTTGGCCCTTGTCAACTCCCTCCAAGGACTGTGATGCACTATGGCACCTTGTGAAATGGCTCCAATGGGGCTGATTTATCAATATGTTTTTTTGTAACGTTATCTTATTTCTTTATGTTTTATGACATAATACACTACAATAATACAATAATACATGTCAATCCAATATTATTTGTCCTCTTTATTCATGTCATTGTTTGACATCTATATTTTATGTGGTTAATCCTTAAAGGGACATGAAACCAAATAATGGTCTTTCAGGATTCATAAATATAATACAATTGTCAAAAAATTTAATATTTACATCTCCAATTTAATTTGATTAATTTTCTTGATATACTTTTCATAAAGATTTATCTTTGCAATATTATGATTATCATAGAACTGAAGTTCTATATATATATTGCTGGTTGTATATATATATATATATATATATATATATATATATATATTCTTTTTTTGCACATCCATGTGTTCATTTATCATATAAACTATTTGTGAATTGATGCACCTTTAACAAATGATCCCAGGATTGATACAATGAGATAATCTATGTAATTTTTTAATTTTATGTAAATATTATCCTCTCTGTGAATCCTGAAACTTAAATGTTTGTATTTCATGTTCCTTTAAGTGATGCTGACCACAATTGTTAAGGAATGGATATGCAGTTCTAATGTATATTTGTCCTTTTTACATCAACATGGACATATAATATTTTTAAAAACAGACTATTATTTGAATGTTGCCAGCACATGTATTCCAATTTCACTTATATCTTATTGTAGTAGTGTAACAAAATCAATCACTGTGTGTAATGTGCATATTTTAGATGATTAATATATTTCTCTTATTATTTTTTATCTTTAATTATCCAACGAAATATTGCTATAGGTAGGCTGACCATATTTCAACTTGAATAAGTGACACGTTTAATCAATACATATGTCATTATTGTTATTCCAAATAAATCTTAACATATCTGAAAACATCCTCGACATATGTATTTCTCATGTGTCCCTTTTTAAATGTTAAAGATGGACACCATAGCTATAGGTAACATATAATGTATAACCAATCCCTATTTTCATAATGTATCTCCTAGCATTATTTCTCATTTAAAGGGACATGAAACACAATAATCCAAAGATTAAAATTCAATGTGAAAATGTATTTCAAATTGCAATGTCCTACATAATCGTGTAACATAAAATGTTGTTTTCAGGTCTATTTAAACCCTGCTGCTTGCTAAATAGTTAATAATCCTCTGCTTCTAATGAAATATATCCTTAGTTTCAACAATGGATTCTATTTCATATATTACAGTATTATGTTATCTAGTGGGACATTGCTAGCTACCAATATAGCACATACTAGTTTATAAAATATAAATATGTTTCTTATTGACATGCCAAGCTGTCAAATGAGTCCTTGTATTGGCTGACGTTTTTACGCGATCTCAGATGCGCCATGTTGCTTAAGACGTCACATGCCAAGCTGTTTAATGAGTCCTTGTATTGGCTGATGTTTTTACGCAATCAAGGATGCGCCATGTTGCTTAAGACGTCACATGCCAAGCTGTCAAATGAGTCCTTGTATTGGCTGACGTTTTTATGCGATCAAGGATGCACCTTTGATTGGATGGCATTTTTACGCGATCAAGGATGCGCCTTTGATTGGATGGCGTTTGTACGCGATCAAGGATGCGCCTTTGATTGGATGGCGTTTTTACGCGATCAAGGATGTGCCTTTGATTGGATGGCGTTTTTACACGATCAAGGATGCGCCATAGATTGGATGCCATTTTTACACGATCAACAATGCGCCATGTTAATTAAGACGTCCCAGGTGTAAAATCCGTATGATTGGATTACGTAGTCCCGCAATATTTGAATTTGCACGTAACCCATGTTTGTGAATGAGAAGACAAGTTTAAAACCATGTTGAGTATGGATTGTGTCAATCATGTACATTGTTGAACCATAGATGATAAAGAACACAAAAATCTCTTTTGATGGCTGTCTCGTTGAATAAATGAATGAAAGCAATATGTTTTCCTGCATAAGATATTTTGAGGCAAGTGCAAATCCATGAATATAGTCCATCTTGTTTAATATGTTTGTCAACAATATGACTGTGTTGTGTTTAATTTTCTCCATATCTAATTCCTAAAGATGCGCTATTGTATTTGAATCAAGTAATCAATATGCATTGACCTTTATCATATGATAAATATATGAGATGCCTACTTATTCTAGATGTTATGTTGTGGTATTTTTTATTAAAGGGACATTATACACTAATGTTTTAAACACATATATGTTTTTTCTATCTATATATAGTCCTTTTTTATAATCAATGTCTAGTTTTGCTTATGTTTAAATAACATTGCTGTGATTTTATGACTCCTACCCAAGCCTCAAAGTTTGATGTGAGTACCATCAGCTACCTTCTCCAGCTTGCTCCTGTTTGTGTAAAGGGTCTTTTCATATGCAGGGGGATTGTCTTATTTCCCACTTGGAATGTGCTTTCAAGCTAACTTTTCAACATAGCTAAACAGATTTTCTAAGTAAATCTTTAAACTATTTTCTCATGGATTTTGATATCAGTATGTGGTCATCTTGTTCTTTATACTAGTGTCTATTACATGCAGTTCTCTGAAAATGATTGTATACGGTCCCTTTAATGTAAATGCTCAGTATTGTGTCATGTATGAGTTCCACATTGGTTAATCTCCAAATATATTAGTGTGAGCATATATTTATAAAGTAACTCGTAAAAGAACCCAAAACCATATGCCTTCTAAATGAAATGTCTTTCTTAAATAATTCAAACATAATAATGTCTCTTTAAGAAAATAGACTTTATTTAACACGCCAATAGAAATATGGCATACAGGCTTAGTATCCTATTCCAATATTGTTTTGTTTGAACAAGTACATGTAGATATACCAACAATCCCTAAGGATTAGTATATGTTAGCTAATGTTATTTTTAAAGGGACAGTCAAGTCAAGAAAAAACAGTAATGATTTTAATGTCCAGAAATGCAATTTTTACAAAAAAAAATCTCAAACGTTTATCACCAATTTATCTTAGTTCTCTTGTTATTCTTAGTTGATAGCTAAACCTAGGAGGTTCATCTGCTTGACGAGTGCATCTAATCTGAATGCATTTTGACCACTAGAGGGCATTTTTTTGCATTTTCATATAGAAAACATTGAGCTCATGCAGTATAGTTACCCTGGATTGATCAGTGATTGGCTGTCAAAAGAACATAAATAAGTGGTCATTTTTCAGAGGCATAGATACAAGGTTAATCACAGAAGTAAAAGGTTTATTTCTCTAAGTGTTGTTTTTCCAAACTTGATAATGCGTAATAAAGTGTTTTCTTTGTAAACAACAATAATGTTCTGACTGTCCCTTTAAGCTGTGTTGTTGGCATTCATACAGTGATATGCCATCATGCATAATTGTAATGGTCATTTTGTTTGAGATTAGGGAAACAGTTTGGACATCAAATCACAGAAACCAATCAATGTAATGAACAAGGATAAGTATGTGATGATGTGGTGTCCACACACTTGTAAAGCACACTCTGCAAACAATCTGCCTCCATGGACCCAGTGCCATAGAAGCATATTACACATTAAATAACTAAATATATATAAAAATACTTCCTTCCTCTTCCTTCCCCTCTTCCAATGAGACTGAGGCTCTGGGGGGGGCAACCTCCCCCCTCCGACGAGTTCTCATCAGAGATGTTTTGGGAAGAGGGGAAGGAGGAGTACTGGGGTGACCAGGCTGAGGAGGAGATTGAGGAGTACCAGGAGCAGATGGCCCAGGATCAGATGGCCCAAGCAGCAGATGGTCCAGCAGCAGATGGCCCAGGATCAGATGGCCCAGCAGCAGATGGCCCTGCAGCAGATGGACCAGCAGCAGATGGCGCATTGTGCGCCTCCCGGAGAACCTGCAATATATCTCTGAGAGTATGCAAGATGTCGCTTTGTCCTTGGATAATCTCTCTTTGTCCTTGGATAATCTCTCTTTGGCCTTGGATAAGCTCTGTTTGGCCTTGTCAAATGGCATGAATTTCTTCTGTCTGCTGGGTTCTGCTTTCAACATTTTCCCTCCGGGAGGCACGCATCTGTTCTTGAAAATCGCATAATATCTGCAGCTCTGCTATCTCCTCCTGAGGGGCTGCCGGTGCACGGCGGGCTGCTGCTGCACGGCGGGCTGCTGCTGAACGGCGGGCTGTTGGTGCAGGAGGGGCTGCTGGTGCCGGAGGGGCTGCTGGTGCAAGAGGGGCTGCTGGTGCAGGAGGGGCTGCTGGTGCAGGAGGGGCTGCTGCACAGAATAAACAGTCTTTGCAATGTTTGGCAACAGGATATCAAGCAGTTTGAAGGTTTACACTGAATTAACAGTATAAGTATTTGCAGAGTTTTGGCAACAGGTAAACATGCAGATTGAGAGATTCACAGAATAAATAGTACTTGCATTGTTCGGCAACAGGTTATCAGGAAGTTAGAGGATTAACCAGGATAGTCAGTCTTTGCCGAGTTTGGCAGTTAGAGAGATTCCACAGCGAAGTCCTCACAGGAGCCACAAAGAGTAACAAACGGCACTGAAGAAACAGGAAGCCTGGTCGTGACATCATCAGGAAGGGGCGGCTCAGACTACCTGTCAATCAAGCACACAGAGAGGACTGCCAGAGCTTCCCAGGGGCTGAGCGTGACAAATACATTCTTTATTTTTGATGTAAAGAGATTATTAAATAAGCTTACCATCAGATGAGAGTGGCAGGTTCCCGGTATCGACTCCTCCGATCCTGACTATGGCCACCTCGGAGATGCTGGGATGCAACATTTCCTCCCATTGGGAATACTCCACAGTCATTTCAGGGCCACCACCGGTCCCTGTTGCATATTGGTACTCCCTGGAGATCTTTCTTTTGAGTTCCATTTTGCAGTCCCGGTACCGATGTTTTATAGACTCGACATCCCTGTTACGCGCCCCCACTGCATTAACTGCATCCCTGATCTCCAACCATAGCTTCCTCTTCTCCCTAGGGGTGGCCTTCTGAGCCTGCAGCCTCCTAACCCTCTCCATATAAGCCTCTATGAGGGCCTCTTTCTCCTCCATAGTATACCTCGCCTCCCTAGTCAGCTTGGTTTTCCCCTGTGATGATGTCCTCTGTTTCCCGGACTGTGAAGCTCTACACTGCACGCCACTGGGCCCAGCCACTTATTCATCTTGAACAAAGTGACCGGGTCCACCCACCGCTTCCTCCCCCCTCTTCCTGTCCCCCTTCCTGTCCTGTTCCTCTTCCTCTCCCTATATGCCTTCTAAATGAAATGTCTTTCTTAAATAATTCAAACACAATAATGTCTCTTTAAGAAAATACCAACAATCCCTAAGGATTAGTATATGTTAGCATATGTTATTTTTTAAATGGACAGTCAAGTCAAGAAAAAACAGTAATGATTTTAATGTCCAGAAATGCAATTTTTACAAAAAAATATCTCAAACGTTTATCACCAAATTATCTTAGTTCTCTTGTTATTCTTAGTTGATAACTAAACCTAGGAGGTTCATCTGCTCATTTTTTAGAGCTTGAAGAGTGCATCTAATCTGAATGCATTTTGACCACTAGAGGGCATTTTTTTGCATTTTCATATAGAAAACATTGAGCTCATGCAGTATAGTTACCCTGGATTGATCAGTGATTGGCTGAAATGGCAGTCTGTCAAAAGAACATAAATAAGTGGTCATTTTTCAGAGGCATAGATACAAGGTTAATCACAGAAGTAAAAGGTGTACTTCTCTAAGTGTTGTTTTTCCAAACTTGATAATGCGTAATAAAGTGTTTTCTTTGTAAACAACAATAATGTTCTGACTGTCCCTTTAAGCTGTGTTGTTGGCATTCAAACAGTGATATGCCATCATGTATAATTGTAATGGTCATTTTGTTTGAGATTAGGGAAACAGTTTGGACATCACATCACAGAAACCAATCAATGTAATGAACAAGGATAAGTATGTGATGATGTGGTGTCCACACACTTGTAAACTACACTCTGCAAACAATCTGCCTCCATGGACCCAGTCCCATAGAAGCAGATTACACATTAAATAACTAAATATATATAAAAATACTTCCTTCCTCTTCCTTCCCCTCTTCCAACGAGACTGAGGCTCTGGGGGGGGGGGGCAATCTCCCCCCTCCGACGAGTTCTCATCAGAGATGTTTTGGGAAGAGGGGAAGGAGGAGTACTGGGGTGACCAGGCTGAGGAGGAGATTGAGGAGTACCAGGAGCAGATGGCCCAGGATCAGATGGCCCAAGCAGCAGATGGCCCAGCAGCAGATGGCCCAGGATCAGATGGCCCAGCAGCAGATGGCCCTGCAGCAGATGGACCAGCAGCAGATGGCCCAGCAGCAGATGGTGCATTGTGCGCCTCCCGGAGAACCTGCAATATATCTCTGAGAGTATGCAAGATCTCGCTTTGTCCTTGGATAATCTCTCTTTGTCCTTGGATAATCTCTCTTTGGCCTTGGATAAGCTCTGTTTGGCCTTGTCAAATGGCATGAATTTCTTCTGTCTACTGGGTTCTGCTTTCAACATTTTCCCTCCGGGAGGCACGCATCTGTTCTTGAAAATCGCATAATATCTGCAGCTCTGCTATCTCCTCCTGAGGGGCTGCCGGTGCACGGTGGGCTGCTGCTGCACGGCGGGCTGCTGGTGCAGGAGGGGCTGCTGGTGCCGGAGGGGCTGCTGGTGCCGGAGGGGCTGATGGTGCAAGAGGGGCTGCTGGTGCAGGAGGGGCTGCTGGTGCAGGAGGGGCTGCTGCACAGAATAAACAGTCTTTGCAATGTTTGGCAACAGGATATCAAGCAGTTTGAAGGTTTACACTGAATTAACAGTATAAGTATTTGCAGAGTTTTGGCAACAGGTAAACATGCAGATTGAGAGATTCACAGAATAAATAGTACTTGCAATGTTCGGCAACAGGTTATCAGGAAGTTAGAGGATTAACCAGGATAGTCAGTCTTTGCCGAGTTTGGCAGTTAGAGAGATTCCACAGCGAAGTCCTCACAGGAGCCACAAAGAGTAACAAACGGCACTGAAGAAACAGGAAGCCTGGTCGTGACATCATCAGGAAGGGGCAGCTCAGACTACCTATCAATCAAGCACACAGAGAGGACTGTCAGAGCTTCCCAGGGGCTGAGCATGACAAATACATTCTTTATTTTTGATGTAAAGAGATTATTAAATAAGCTTACCATCAGATGAGAGTGGCAGGTTCCCGGTATCGACTCCTCGGATCCTGACTATGGCCACCTCGGAGATGCTGAGACGCAACATTTCCTCCCATTGGGAATACTCCACAGTCATTTCAGGGCCACCACCGGTCCCTGTTGCGTATTGGTACTCCCTGGAGATCTTTCTTTTGAGTTCCATTTTGCAGTCCCGGTACCGATGTTTTATAGACTCGACATCCCTGTTACGCGCCCCCACTGCATTAACTGCATCCCTGATCTCCAACCATAGCTTCCTCTTCTCCCTAGGGGTGGCCTTCTGAGCCTGCAGCCTCCTAACCCTCTCCATATAAGCCTCTATGAGGGCCTCTTTCTCCTCCATAGTATACCTCGCCTCCCTAGTCAGCTTGGTTTTCCCCTGTGATGATGTCCTCTGTTTCCCGGACTGTGAATCTCTACACTGCACGCCACTGGGCCCAGCCACTTATTCATCTTGAACAAAATGACCGGGTCCACCCACCGCTTCCTCCCCCCTCTTCCTGTCCCCCTTCCTGTCCTGTTCCTCTTCCTCTCCCTATATGCCTTCTAAATGAAATGTCTTTCTTAAATAATACAAACACAATAATGTCTCTTTAAGAAAATACCAACAATCCCTAAGGATTAGTATATGTTAGCATATGTTATTTTTTAAATGGACAGTCAAGTCAAGAAAAAACAGTAATGATTTTAATGTCCAGAAATGCAATTTTTACAAAAAAATATCTCAAACGTTTATTACCAAATTATCTTAGTTCTCTTGTTATTCTTAGTTGATAACTAAACCTAGGAGGTTCATCTGCTCATTTTTTAGAGCTTGAAGAGTGCATCTAATCTGAATGCATTTTGACCACTAGAGGGCATTTTTTTTGCATTTTCATATAGAAAACATCACATCCCAGAAACCAATCAATGTAATGAACAAGGATAAGTATGTGATGATGTGGTGTCCACACACTTGTAAACCACACTCTGCCATCAATCTGCCTCCATGGACCCGGTCCCATAGAAGCAGATTATATACAGAGTGTGGTCCACAAGTGTAAGAAGACCACATCATCACATACCTATCCATTACACATTAAATAACTAAATATATATAAAAATACTTACTTCCTCTTCCTTCCCCTCTTCCCACGAGACTGAGGCACTAGTGGGGGGGGCAACCTCCCCCCTCCGATGAGTTCTCATCAGAGATGTTTTGGGAAAAGGGGAAGGAGGAGTACTGGGGTGACATGGCTGAGGAGGAGATTGAGGAGTACCAGGAGCAGATGGCCCAGGATCAGATGGCCCAGCAGCAGATGGCCCAGGATCAGATGGCCCAGTAGCAGATGGCCCTGCAGCAGATGGACCAGCAGCAGATGGACCAGAAGCAGATGGACCAGAAGCAGATGGCGCGTTATGCACCTCCCGGAGAACCTGCAATATATCTCTGAGAGTATGCAAGATCTCGCTTTGTCCTTGGATAATCTCTCTTTGGCCTTGGATAAGCTCTGTTTGGTCTTGTCAAATGACATGAATCTCTTCTGTCTGCTGGGTTCTGCTTTCAACATTTTCCCTCCGGGAGGCACGCATGTGTTCTTGAAAATCGCATAATATCTGCAGCTCTGCTATCTTCTCCTGAGGGGCTGCTGGTGCATGGCGGGCTAGTGCTGCTGCACGGCGGGCTGTTGGTGCAGAAGGGGCTGCTGGTGCAGGAGGGGCTGCTGGTGCAAGAGGGGCTGCTGCAGGGATCTCTTCTGCAGTGGGGACTTCTTCCGAGAATGAGTATAGAGGGATGTCTTCCATGTCTCCCCGAGGTGGCGAGTCATCTCCACCACTCTCATACCTGGGTGAAGGAGGAGCCTGTAGTTTCTGTGCTGCCTCCTCCCCAGACTCTTTATATTGTAAAAATAAAGAAATGTATATATTAGCATAGTTCCAAATAAAGATGTAAATGCTTTTGCTTACAATAAAATTACAAATGCAGCCTCATTAATCCACTTTGAAATATAACAATCAATACGATTTCCACATTTTCCAAACCGTGTTTCTGATATCTATCTGGTCAATCTGAATGTGTTTTTGCGTTTGTTTTCAGTCTGTTTAAATGAACACCTAATCTGTAGCCTAGATACTAATGTAATTGCAAGGTAATTGTGAATGCGTTTACATAATAATGTGTAGAAAAGCGTAATTGCGTTAATCATATCCCTAAATACATTCTTTATTTTTGATGTAAAGAGATTATTAAATGAGCTTACCGTCAGATGAGAGTGGCAGGTTCCTGGTATCAACTCCTCCAATCCCGACTATGGCCACCTCGGAGATGCTGGGGCGCAACATTTCCTCCCATTGGGAATACTCCACAGTCATTTCAGGACCACCACCGGTCCCTGTTGCGTATTGGTACTCCCTGGAGATCTTTCTTTTGAGTTCCATTTTGCAGTCCCGGTACCGATGCTTTATAGACTCAACATCCCTGTTACGCAACCCCACTGCATTAACTGCATCCCTGATCTCCAACCATAGCTTCCTCTTCTCCCTAGGGGTGGCCTTCTGAGCCTGCAGCCTCCTAACCCTCTCCATATAAGCCTCTATGAGGGCCTCCTTATCCTCCATAGTATACCACGCCTCCCTAGTCAGCTTGGTTTTCCCCTGTGATGATGTCCTCTGTTTCCCGGACTGTGAAGCTCTACGCTGCACGCCACTGGGCCCAGCCACTTATTCATCTTGAACAAAGTGACCGGGTCCACCCACCGCTTCCTCCCCCCCTTCCTGTCCCCCTTCCTGTCCTGTTCCTCTTCCTCTCCCTCTCCTGACTAAGCTCCTGCCTGACCTCCTCTATAACTTCTTCCCTGAAGTGAATCCTCAGGAACTCTAATAGTTCCGGACTAATCTGCCCCCTATTCCCCCTCCCGACATACTCCAACCAAAAGTGAATGTGCCCAAATGAAAGGGGGTCAAAATAAATAAGAAAAAATTAAAAATGCTCAAAGTGTGAAAGGGATATAAATAAAAGAGGGTAAGGAGTATTTAACCAAACAAAATGTATAAAAAGACTAAAATTAGGATATGTAAACAAAATCTACCTATGGGATGGGTATGGGCTTACAGGGAATGGGGTATGGGTTTACAGGGAATGGGGTATGGGTTTACAGGGAATGGGGTATGGGATGATAGGGAATGGGGTATGGGATTACAGGGAATGGGATTACAGGGAATGGGGTATGGAGTGTAGTATGAGAGGGGATGGATTATGGAGTGTATGTGTTGTTATTGATAAGTGTATGTATGTATTGAATGTGTTTGCGTGTAAATGTGTTATGTATACAGAAAAACCACTCGCACACTCACCCAAACCAACTCTTGCTCTCTCACTATCTCAAACTACCACTAACTCACTCTCTCCCACTACCACTAACTCACTATCTCATACTACCACCAACTAACTCTCACAATAACACTAACTCACTCTCTCACAATAACAGTAACACTAAATCACTCTAATCTCCAAAAACCCTCCAGCAACACAGTCAAAGAAGCCATGCTTGTGGCGTGCTTATATACCCTATGTAAATGTTTAATGATGTAACGGTTTGCCTTGTAAATTATGTTCAGGTGTGCTTTGTTAGTAATTAGTATGTGTGCAATGTGTCTTAGTTGTGTGAATTTGCGCCTGCTCATATTGAGTTAGTATTTGTGGAATGTGTAGAATGCGATGATGTCATAGTGATCGTTTTGCATAACATTGTTCAAAAGTATTATGTGTAAATATAAATGTTGATTTGTGATTGTGTATTATCTGTGAAGTGTTGTAAATGTTTGTTTGTACTAATATTCCGTAATGTTGAATGTAAATGTTTTGTTTGTGTATGAGTGTGCAATTGTTTTTTTGTGTTGTTTTGTTCCGTGTTGCAGGATCGTAAGGTATTTCTGTATTCCTCGTTTAGTGTAAATCATGTTTATTGTTTTTCTTTTCCGATTGTGAATGTGTAATGCGTCTGTGCTATGTTGCGTGATTGTTGTTAGTACATTTGCTGTTTGTTTTTGTTGTGCATTATGTGGTATACGTAACATGACAGAGAAGTGCATATTTCTTTCGAGATCGAGTGTTAGCTGAAAAATGCGTGCTTCTTTGATTTTTCATTGATCTCTATGGGAGACTGTTTAACGTGGGCGTGATTACGCATATAAAATAAACGTGGTAGTCGTGTTACCGCAACGCGTTAAGAGGTTGTTTTGAGACTCCTAATACCCACGTTAAGAAAAGTGCGCTAAGGAAATAAAAGACGTGTAACTAACGCACCCCTTCTAACGCAAAACTCGTAATCTAGGCGAATGTCTGCAGGGATCTGCAGGCTGGTAATTATATACAGTTTATGCCACTGACTTGCTTGCTTAAAATTACTAACCAGCAAACAATTTTACTCTTTAAAATAAGGAAAACAAACTTTTTTTCTTTGATTCAAATAAGAGGAGAATTATTTATTGCAATATGCCTGTTAATGTTTACATGTGAAACGCTGTATGTTTGAATCTGAAAGTTTCTTTGAAATATTTTCTGTTATGTTATTTATTGTGCACTTTTAGGCTGATTATTGCCTTTTTACAATTGTATGTTTTTAAAATTGTGATTAATTTTTAATGCTTGAAAACAATTAAACATATATATATATATATATATATATATATATATATATATATATATATATATATATATATATGTGTGTATTTAATACTTACTTAGCCTGGTACTACACACATTAAGGTCTAAACCCCCTATTCCGTCCTCCAAACTGTAATGCTTATCTAAATAAATAAGACAACACACACCATTGTTGGGAGAAAGAACCGGTCACGGTCCACGTTTATTAAATAAACGCTTTAACTAGTGCCTAAGCATTACTCTAATTACGCTTATGCACTTAATCAACCTAATCAAAACTTGGCAACAAGTTCGTAATGAATCAACGTTGGCGGCATCTCTCCCTATCCTAGCCCCTACTAGCAGATGGTCAAGGCCCCTTCCGATACCTGCAGCGTGACACCCGGCTGACACGCCCAATGGCACTCAGAGAGAGTTGTGATGGTGAGAGATCTTCGGCCCACATTCGCGAGGGAGGGGACCCCCAGACCGGCGCCTGGCGGGCATAACCCCTCCCTTCTTTTTGGACCGTCACTCTTCTCTCCTTGTGCCCGCTCCCCAGGGCATTGACCACCTGCCTGCTGAGGCATATCCAACCAACCCGGTAAGGCGACCCCTGCCAACAGAATCGTACAACCCAACTGCCAGGGGTGGATGGCTATATTAAAGACTCGGTCTTACTGCAGGTTAGCTCAATTAAACCTACCCCTGCCGAGTCGGCTTACCCTACTCAGCCGCTTCTTTGCCGCTATTCGCTTCTTCCATGGGACGGGTGGGCGGGAAAACCTTCTCCTTGAAGTCTGGAAATCGAAAGAGGCTGAATTCACTGCTGCAGGACCCTATAAAGGTAAGAACAGACACCGCCTCTCCAAATGCAACATTGTAACAAAACATAGCTTAGCATTTCTCCAGACTTCAAGTTGGTAATCCCTTAATGTTGTTACTGGCCCACTAGAGGGCCTTCCACTATCATAAGGTCTAAACCTTCCTATTCCGTCCTCCAAACTGTAATGCTTATCTAAATAAATAAGACAACACACACCATTGTTGGGAGAAAGAAACGGTCACGGTCCACGTTTATTAAATAAACGCTTTAACTAGTGCCTAAGCGTTACTCTAATTACGCTTATGCACTTAATCAACCTAATCAAAACTTGGCAACAAGTTCGTAATGAATCAACATTGGCGGCATCTCTCCCTATCCTAGCCCCTACTAGCAGATGGTCAAGGCCCCTTCCGATACCTGCAGCGTGACACCCGGCTGACACGCCCAATGGCACTCAGAGAGAGTTGTGATGGTGAGAGATCTTCGGCCCACATTCGCGAGGGAGGGGACCCCCAGACCGGCGCCTGGCGGGCATAACCCCTCCCTTCTTTTTGGACCGTCACTCTTCTCTCCTTGTGTCCGCTCCCCAGGGCATTGACCACCCGCCACAAGAGCCAGGCGAACTCTTGCCGCCAAACAAAACCAACAGGCACCTATTACTTAAACAACTACAATAACAGTAACAATAATAAATAATAACAGCAATCACATAACCATATTTCTGAACTTTATGCAATAACCCTCAATAGGGCTCCCCTGATGTCCTTTAGAAAGATATCCAGCCCAACGTCCGTCAGGTGGACACCATCAGGCCTAAATAGGTCCTTTTTGTCGGCCGTTATAGTTTCGTGCCTTATCACGAAACCCCCCAAGCCCGTGACCGTCCTTCCCATCTCCCTGTTCACCTTTTTGCGCACGTTATAAGCGGCCTTCTGAGTGACAATGTGTCTCCAATGCAGTCTAGCAACCACATTTGACCACCCCACAGTCACCTCCTTCAACCAAGTGTGCACCCAATGCACATCTGCTGACATTCTTTTGATCAGGTCCAATGCGGGCAGTGCCCCCAAATCATTCCCCCCGAGGTGCAGCACTAAAATGTTAGGCCGCCCCCACCTTCTGTGCGCGTCTTGCAAGAGCGCCGGCAAATCAGCCCACAACAATCCCCTGCACCCTAACCACCGGAAGCTTGCCTTGGACGTTGGGAATCCAAGCTGCTGTCCCTCCGGCGACCGCAGCGCCCTGATGTGAGCCCAGTGGACGTATGAATGCCCTACAATCCACACGCGAACTGTCAGGGCTTTCTCATTTACAACACCTGTTAAAAACAGAGTACACCATCAAGAACTAACCCGCCAAATTTGACCACAATAAAGAACCCCAGCCACCAGACTCCCAGCCCAGAACTGCTACTAATTTTGCCCCTTTGTCGGTCTAATGTATGTCCTATATTGTGTAGACTTCCATCTACCGAGACGTTTAATCTCCGCTGCTGGGAGGCACTTCTGCGCCGCGCTGGTTGCTGCGCCTATTCTAAATGAATGCGGAGCAATCCTTTTGGGGTCCAACCCCGCTTTCTCAGTCGCCTTAGCGAGCACCCTACGGAATTGGAATGCAGACAATGCTGACCCGTCCTCATGTACAAAGAACAGCTCACCTCCCGCCGGTCGCGCTGACAGGTATTGTTCAACGCAACTGACCGGACAACTGTCAACACAATCCTGCTTTGTAAGTGGCAACCACGCTCCTCTGCCTTCTTGGTCAGTTTTTGACCTCGGCACGAACAATAGGAGGCCCCCGTCTGTCACCCGGACGTGCTCCAACCGTACACCCCCTGAGCCTTTCACCTTAGAAGAAGCTACGAGCTCCCCCACTCGGAGCACTCCCGCAAATGCCACAGCAAAAGCTGCCCTAAACAACAGCCTCTCATATTCAGATTTACACACAAAAACCACGCTCAAGGCTAACAGCCTCAGCCTGTCCTGTGTTATTGGCTCCCTTCGGTCCTTCGGCCGGGGAGCCACCCTTCCCCACCCTTTTAACACCTTCCTAACCAGAAAGGCTCCAGAGTGGTCAGCGTGAACCAGAGCTTTGTTAAAAAATGCGACAGCCGACAATCTCCCTGCCGCACCAGCCCTACTGACCCCATCACGCCTCAGCTGCGCCAACCAGTCTAAAGTCTGCACCCTAGTGGCCCTTTGTACCTGCACGCCCCTTTGTAGACAGAAAGCTTCCCAGCTGCTCCAGTGGCTCCTGTATGCTGACCACGTCCTGGGTGCCAAAGATGCCTTAACTAACGGTAAGATGCTTGCCCAATGTTCAATAACTGCCAAAGAAAAATTGGGCACGTTAGACCCTCAACCGCCGCCATGGGAGCTGCTTCCCTAAACTGCCCCCATTTAAATCGAGAGAGTGCATCAGCGATAACGTTATGCACTCCCGAGACGTGTTTGGCGGTGAAGTGAATGTTACGCTGTAAGCAGCGCAACACCAAGTGCCTCAGATAGCACACGACTGCTGGTGATGACGCGGACAACCTGTTAATGGCGTACACCACACTCATGTTGTCTGTCCAGAACACCACCGACCTATTGGCTAACTTCTCTCCCCAGATTTCAATAGCCACAACGATGGGGAATAGCTCTAACAGCGTCAGATTTTTTATGTAACCTGATGCCACCCACTCCCTTGGCCACGGAGCTGCGCTCCATTCCCCATCCAAATATGCCCCATAACCAAAGCCGCCCGCTGCGTCCGTGAACAGGTTCAGCAAACGGTTCGGTACCGACGGCTGTCTCCATAAGCACACCCGTTAAAACTCTGAAGGAAATGATCCCAGACTGCCAGGTCTTCCTTCACCTCAGATGTGACGAGTACCCATTTGGTGTGGCCAGTAGGGCCCTTCAACAGGCCCTCCAACCGACGGTTAAAAATCCGTCCCATAGGTATAACTCTCCCCGCGAAATTCAGCAAACCCAGCAAGGACTGGACATCCCTGACAGTGACCTTGTCCCTACTGCATGCTGCCCGTACCGCCGACCGCATACGCATCACCTTCTCCATTGGTAACCTGCATATCTCCAGCACCGTGTCGATTTCAATTCCCAAGAAAGTGAGACACGAGCACGGGCCCTGTGTTTTATCATCCGCAAGCGGGACACCAAAACGCTTCATCATATCCTGCATAACGCCCATGAGCTGTTCACACTCTGTCGAACCTGCTCTCCCTACCAATAAGAAATCATCAAGGTAGTGGGCCAATGCTCCCCCCCCCCGAAGCCTTGTATACCACCCAATGGAGGAAAGAGCTGAAGCATTCAAACAGCGAGCAAGACAGGGAGCACCCCATCGGCAAGCAACGATCCACATAATATGCACCCTCAAACTTCATGCCCATCAGTCTGAAGGCCGAGGGATGCAAGGGCAGCAGTCGAAATGCTGACTCGATGTCCAGTTTTGCTAAGAGCGCGCCTGGACCGCATGCCCGAACAACATCCAGCGCCTTATCAAATGATTGATAATGTACCGAACTTAACTCGGGGTCGATTGCGTCATTGACCGAACTCCCCTTCGGAAAGGACAGGTGGTGTATCAACCTGAACTTCCCTTCCTCCTTTTTCGGTACGACCCCCAATGGCAAGATCACCAGATCTCCCAATGGGCAATCCGCGAATGGGCCAGAGACCCTACCCACTGCGACTTCCTTAGCCAATTCTTCCCTCACTACATGCGGGAATTCGTTTCGAGGTTCCTGTGCACCGACGAACCCTTAACCATCCCCGTAATTGGAATGTGAAACCCCCCTTCCAACCCTGACCTGAGCAATTCTGCCGCCTCCCGGTCAGGGTAGTTAGCCAGCCATATCAGCATGGCCGACAACCTAAGCGGGGTTGGGGCCCTTGACCGTTTGGTCTGACCCTGCTCTCTCCTTTTTCCACACTCAGCTCCTGGGTGTGGTCCCGCGCAGAATTTGCATATGTGACGAAAGGAGCAGTTACTCCCCCTGTCACACTGCTTATCTTGGAATTTCCAACATTCCCTACTCCGTCTACCGAGCCGGGCCCCCTGGCGTTGCTGCGTCTGGCGTGCCGCCACCGGGGAGGGTGAACCTCCCTCCAGCCCCAGTTTTGACCACAGGTGCATGTCCTGAGTGCCAAAATGCAGCAAAGGGTTATCCACCATCTTTCTCCTGAAGGCCATGTCATACTCCCGCCATGCGCCTTCCTTAAACCTTGTGTGTATATCCTCCACCGTCTCCTGGTACTTAAACAGGTTGTGCCCCTGCAAGGGCCACCTGTCTACGTAGCACGCGGCCAAGATACGGAAGCATTTAAGCCATTCCTCGTATGTCTCCGCCCTATGCACCCTCTTAGGGCCAGACCCATCAGCCGCCCTCTCTTTCGCCCTATAAGCATCCAGGGAGAGGTCAAACACGTTAATGTATTTACCCTCCTGAATCTTCTTTACGACCTTCTGCTTCAGATGTCCATAAAGTGAGTGTACTAAACAGGGGTAAGTATCCCCTTGCGCCGCTACATTACGGGGCACCGGGCCCACCGGGGCCATAGAGCCCCCTGGTCCCTGTGACCCTTGAACCTCCATTGCCTGGCTTTTGACCCCTGCCCTGTCCTTAGCCTGCGCAGACGCCATCTTCTTTATCCATCTGAACATTCTGCGCTGCCCCTTTCCCACTAGGCCTAGATCCTCCCCACTGTCAGAACCAGACCCACTTGTGGAAGACCCTGTGTCAGTGTGCATACTGTCATGTGCATTGCACTCACCATCTCCTGTCGTCTCTGCTCCTGCTGGCCCCTGCTGTGTTGCACCCAGTTGACTGTTGCTGGGCCCTGCCACCACCAGGGCGCTATTTGATCCCGAATCCATTTGTGCTGTCGACTGTTCCGGCACCTGCTGGGACAAAACAACTTGGGGAGTACTCCTGTCTACAGGAGGTGCATCAACAGAAGCACCCATCCTCACCCCCCCCCTTCTCTCTCACCCCCATGCATGCCCAAAGCTCTAGCCACAGCACTCCTAATAGCCTGTTCCTGCCGTGCCACCTCCTGGGCGTGATCACTAAACCCAGGCAGGGGCCTAGCATCATGAACTTCACGCAGTGCAGCTTCTACTGCCCTTCTAATTGTGTCCTCATTCACTCCACTTTGTATGTGCGCCCTATCATACTGCCTGTCACACTCCATATCACCCTGTCTCAAACGTTCACCAGTCACAACCTGGCTTGACTGCTGATAACCATGCGTTATCCCCGCATGGGCCCACCCCCCATGCTGGCCATACCCTGCTTGAGAACCATGTGGTAGACCTGACCTATACATTGACCTATCATCTCTCTCTATAGGCCCCGTTCGGTCCCTCATCACACCTTCATCCATACTTGCCACCATTTGTGCCTCATTTGCAAAAATCCCCATATGTCCTCTATATGTGCCCCTCTCACTTGCCGCTGCAAACTCCTGGGGCCTCTGCCCAACACCTACATTCAATTGTGCCTGTGCGCTAGTGCTAGTCCTCACATCCGATCTCATTATCACCTCAGGATCCCTCCGCACCTGACCGGGATTCACCCCTGCTTGCACATGCGCACCAGCCCTTGGCCTGTCAGACATCCCCTCATCTGCGCCACACAACTGCCGCGCCCCGCTTGAACCCGCCACCTCTGCTGCGCGAGGTAAGTGCCCCCTCTCACACACCACGGGCCCCGCTGCTACCCCTCCCGCGACCGGTAGTCTCCCCAAGTTACCTGTGGAGCTCCGGTCGCGTGAGGGTGTCTCTTCTGGCTCCTTCCTGCTCCCAAGATGGCGGCCGCTACTCTCCTCCTCAGACGAAATCTCAGAGGAGGAGTTCTCGCGTGAGCCGCCATCAGAGGGAGCCATTACCGCTGCGCACTCTGCAATAGGCCGCACTCCCCCTACCTCACCGCCGGCCACCACAACGGCCCCCGAGCCCTGCGCAGGGGCCACCGCGGCTCTCCCTGATAAGGACTGCGCTAAGGCCAGGACCACCGCCATGGCTTCCGGCGGCAAGGCCGCAAACTGGTCAATGATACCTGGTCCCAGGGAGCCCTGCATACCCTGTGATACCTCGTGGCCCCCACTGGGCCCACCTAGATTCTCCCTATCTGCCTCCCCTGACCTCTGGGCCTGAACATCCACATTGTGCGATCCCTCTAGGGCCCCCTCACCCTGGGCCTGCAAACTAGGGCCTCCATCCCCCAACCCACACCCTTTCTTCCCCTTATTGAAACGCCTGGCTGGTGGGGACTTTTGGGGTGTGGGGGGTACCAAATCATCAGACTCAGGTTCCTGTCTTTGCTTTGCAGGTTCCTTCTTCCTGGCAGACAGCTCCACCACCTCCCTATAATGCTTGGGAGGCACAGATTTCCTTCTGGATCTCTCCATGCTCCACTCTTTGCAGCAAAACTTCAAAACCTTCTCCTTGAAGTCTGGAAACCGAAAGAGGATGAATTCACTGCTGCAGGACCCTATAAAGGTAAGAACAGACACCGCCTCTCCAAATGCAACATTGTAGCAAAAACATAATTTATGTAAGAACTTACCTGATAAATTCATTTCTTTCATATTAGCAAGAGTCCATGAGCTAGTGACGTATGGGATATACATTCCTACCAGGAGGGGCAAAGTTTCCCAAACCTCAAAATGCCTACAAATACACCCCTCACCACACCCACAAATCAGTTTAACGAATAGCCAAGAAGTGGGGTGATAAGAAAAAAGTGCGAAAGCATATAAAATAAGGAATTGGCATAATTGTGCTTTATACAAAAAAATCATAACCACCACAAAAAAAGGGCGGGCCTCATGGACTCTTGCTAATATGAAAGAAATGAATTTATCAGGTAAGTTCTTACATAAATTATGTTTTCTTTCATGTAATTAGCAAGAGTCCATGAGCTAGTGACGTATGGGATAATGACTACCCAAGATGTGGATCTTTCCACTCAAGAGTCACTAGAGAGGGAGGGATAAAATAAAGACAGCCAATTCCTGCTGAAAATAATCCACACCCAAAATAAAGTTTAATGAAAAACATAAACAGAAGATTCAAACTGAAACCGCTGCCTGAAGTACTTTTCTACCAAAAACTGCTTCAGAAGAAGAAAATACATCAAAATGGTAGAATTTAGTAAAAGTATGCAAAGAGGACCAAGTTGCTGCTTTGCAAATCTGATCAACCGAAGCTTCATTCTTAAACGCCCAGGAAGTAGAAACTGACCTAGTAGAATGAGCTGTAATCCTTTGAGGCGGAGTTTTACCCGACTCGACATAGGCATGATGAATTAAAGATTTCAACCAAGATGCCAAAGAAACGGCAGAAGCTTTCTGGCCTTTTCTAGAACCGGAAAAGATAACAAATAGACTAGAAGTCTTTCGGAAAGACTTAGTAGCTTCAACATAATATTTCAAAGCTCTAACAACATCCAAAGAATGCAACGATTTCTCCTTAGAATTCTTAGGATTAGGACATAATGAGGGAACCACAATTTCTCTACTAATGTTGTTGGAATTCACAACCTTAGGTAAAAATTCAAAAGAAGATCGCAACACCGCCTTATCCTGATGAAAAATCAGAAAAGGAGACTCACAAGAAAGAGCAGATAATTCAGAGACTCTTCTGGCAGAAGAGATCGCCAAAAGGAACAAAACTTTCCAAGAAAGTAATTTAATGTCCAATGAATGCATGGGTTCAAAAGGAGGAGCTTGAAGAGCCCCCAGAACCAAATTTAAACTCCAAGGAGGAGAAATTGACTTAATGACAGGTTTTATACGAACCAAAGCTTGTACAAAACAATGAATATCAGGAAGATTAGCAATCTTTCTGTGAAAAAGAACAGAAAGAGCAGAGATTTGTCCTTTCAAAGAACTTGCGGATAAACCTTTATCTAAACCATCCTGAAGAAACTGTAAAATTCTCGGAATTCTAAAAGAATGCCAAGAAAAATGATGAGAAAGACACCAAGAAATATAAGTCTTCCAGACTCTATAATATATCTCTCTAGATACAGATTTACGAGCCTGTAACATAGTATTAATCACAGAGTCAGAGAAACCTCTTTGACCAAGAATCAAGCGTTCAATCTCCATACCTTTAAATTTAAGGATTTGAGATCCTGATGGAAAAAAGGACCTTGCGACAGAAGGTCTGGTCTTAGCGGAAGAGTCCACGGATGGCAAGAGGCCATCCGGACAAGATCCGCATACCAAAACCTGTGAGGCCATGCCGGAGCTACCAGCAGAACAAACAAGCATTCCTTCAGAATCTTGGAGATTACTCTTGGAAGAAGAACTAGAGGCGGAAAGATATAGGCAGGATGATACTTCCAAGGAAGTGATAATGCATCCACTGCTTCCGCCTGAGGATCCCGGGATCTGGACAGATACCTGGGAAGTTTCTTGTTTAGATGAGACGCCATCAGATCTATTTCTGGAAGCTCCCACATTTGAACAATCTGAAGAAATACCTCTGGGTGAAGAGACCATTCGCCCGGATGCAACGTTTGGTGACTGAGATAATCCGCTTCCCAATTGTCTATACCTGGGATATGAACCGCAGAGATTAGACAGGAGCTGGATTCCGCCCAAACCAGAATTCGAGATACTTCTTTCATAGCCAGAGGACTGTGAGTCCCTCCTTGATGATTGATGTATGCCACAGTTGTGACATTGTCTGTCTGAAAACAAATGAACGATTCTCTCTTCAGAAGAGGCCAAGACTGAAGAGCTCTGAAAATTGCACGGAGTTCCAAAATATTGATCGGTAATCTCACCTCCTGAGATTCCCAAACTCCTTGTGCCGTCAGAGATCCCCACACAGCTCCCCAACCTGTAAGACTTGCATCTGTTGAAATTACAGTCCAGGTCGGAAGAACAAAAGAAGCCCCCTGAATTAAACGATGGTGATCTGTCCACCACGTTAGAGAGTGTCGTACAATCGGTTTTAAAGATATTAATTGAGATATCTTTGTGTAATCCCTGCAACATTGATTCAGCATACAGAGCTGAAGAGGTCGCATGTGAAAACGAGCAAAGGGGATCGCGTCCGATGCAGCAGTCATAAGACCTAGAATTTCCATGCATAAGGCTACCAAAGGGAATGATTGTGACTGAAGGTTTCGACAAGCTGAAATCAATTTTAGACGTCTCTTGTCTGTCAAAGACAGAGTCATGGACACTGAATCTATCTGGAAACCCAGAAAGGTTACCCTTGTCTGAGGAGTCAATGAACTTTTTAGTGAATTGATCCTCCAACCATGATCTTGAAGAAACAACACAAGTCGATTCGTATGAGATTCTGCTAAATGTAAAGACTGAGCAAGTACCAAGATATCGTCCAAATAAGGAAATACCACAATACCCTGTTCTCTGATTACAGACAGAAGGACACCGAGAACCTTTGTAAAAATTCTTGGAGCTGTAGCTAGGCCAAACGGCAGAGCCACAAACTGGTAATGCTTGTCCAGAAAAGAGAATCTCAGGAACTGATAATGATCTGGATGAATCGGAATATGCAGATATGCATCCTGTAAATCTATTGTGGACATATAATGCCCTTGGCAAGATAGTCCTTACAGTTACCATTTTGAACGTTGGTATCCTTACATAACGATTCAATATTTTTAGATCCAGAACTGGTCTGAAGGAATTCTCCTTCTTTGGTACAATGAAGAGATTTGAATAAAACCCCAGCCCCTGTTCCAGAACTGGAACTGGCATAATTACTCCAGCCAACTCTAGATCTGAAACACATTTCAGAAATGCTTGAGCTTTCACTGGATTTACTGGGACATGGGAAAGAAAAAATCTCTTTGCAGGAGGTCTTATCTTGAAACCAATTCTGTACCCTTCTGAAACAATGTTCTGAATCCAAAGATTGTGAACAGAATTGATCCAAATGTCTTTGAAAAAACGTAACCTGCCCCCTACCAGCTGAGCTGGAATGAGGGCCGCACCTTCATGTGGACTTAGAAGCTGGCTTTGCTTTTCTAGAAGGCTTGGATTTATTCCAGACTGGAGATGGTTTCCAAACTGAAACTGCTCCTGAGGATGAAGGATCAGGCTTTTGTTCTTTGTTGAAACGAAAGGAACGAAAACGATTATTAGCCCTGTTTTTACCCTTAGATTTTTTATCCTGTGGTAAAAAAGTTCCTTTCCCACCAGTAACAGTTGAGATAATAGAATCCAACTGAGAACCAAATAATTTGTTACCCTGGAAAGAAATGGAAAGTAGAGTCGATTTAGAAGACATATCAGCATTCCAAGTTTTAAGCCATAAAGCTCTTCTAGCTAAAATAGCTAGAGACATAAACCTGACATCAACTCTGATAATATCAAAAATGGCATCACAGATAAAATTATTAGCATGTTGAAGAAGAATAATAATATTATGAGAATCATGATCTGTTACTTGTTGCGCTAAAGTTTCCAACCAAAAAGTTGAAGCTGCAGCAACATCAGCCAATGATATAGCAGGTCTAAGAAGATTACCTGAACACAGATAAGCTTTTCTTAGAAAGGATTCAATTTTCCTATCTAAAGGATCCTTAAAGGAAGTACCATCTGACGTAGGAATAGTAGTACGCTTAGCAAGGGTAGAAATAGCCCCATCAACTTTAGGGATTTTGTCCCAAAATTCTAATCTGTCAGACGGCACAGGATATAATTGCTTAAAACGTTTAGAAGGAGTAAATGAATTACCCAAATTATTCCATTCTCTGGAAATTACTTCAGAAATAGCACCAGGAACAGGAAAAACTTCTGGAATAACCACAGTAGATTTAAAGACCTTATCTAAACGTTTAGATTTAGTATCAAGAGGACCAGAATCCTCAATTTCTAAAGCAATTAGTACTTCTTTAAGTAAAGAACGAATAAATTCCATTTTAAATAAATATGAAGATTTATCAGCATCAACCTCTGAGACAGAATCCTCTGAACCAGAAGAGTCATTAGAATCAGAATGATGATGTTCATTTAAAAATTCATCTGTATAAAGAGAAGTTTTAAAAGATTTTTTATGTTTACTAGAAGGAGGAATAACAGACATAGCCTTCTTGGTGGATTCAGAAACAAAATCTCTTATGTTATCAGGAACATTCTGAACATTAGATGTTGATGGAACTGCAACAGGTAATGGTATATTACTAAAGGAAATATTATCTGCATTAACAAGTTTGTCATGACAATTAATACAAACAACAGCTGGAGGAACAGCTACCAAAAGTTTACAGCAGATACACTTAGCTTTGGTAGTTCCAGCACCAGACAGCGATTTTCCTGAAGTATCTTCTGACTCAGATGCAACGTGAGACATCTTGCAATATGTAAGAGAAAAAACAACATATAAAGCAAAATTGATCAAATTCCTTAAATGACAGTTTCAGGAATGGGAAAAAATGCCAAGGAACAAGCTTCTAGCAACCAGAAGCAAAGAAAAATGAGACTTAAATAATGTGGAGACAAAAGCGACGCCCATATTTTTTTAGCGCCAAATAAGACGCCCACATTATTTGGCGCCTAAATGCTTTTTGGCGCCAAAAATGACGCCACGTCCGGAACGCCGACATTTTTGGCGCAAAAGAACGTCAAAAATGACGCAACTTCCGGAAACACGTATGACGCCGGAAACAGAAAAGATTTTTTGCTCCAAAAAAGTCAGCGCCAAGAATGACGCAATAAAATGAAGCATTTTCAGCCCCCACAAGCCTAACGGCCCACAGGGAAAAAAGTCAAATTTTTAAGGTAAGAAAAATAATTGATTCAAGTGCATTATCCCAAATATGAAACTGACTGTCTGAAAATAAGGAATGTTGAACATCCTGAGTCAAGGCAAATAAATGTTTGAATACATATATTTAGAACTTTATTAAAAAAGTGCCCAACCATAGCTTAGAGTGTCACAGAAAATAAGACTTACTTACCCCAGGACACTCATCTACATGTTTGTAGAAAGCCAAACCAGTACTGAAACGAAAATCAGCAGAGGTAATGGTATATATATATAAGAGTATATCGTCGATCTGAAAAGGGAGGTAAGAGATGAATCTCTACGACCGATAACAGAGAACCTATGAAATAGACCCCGTAGAAGGAGATCATTGAATTCAAACAGGCAATACTCTCCTCACATCCCTCTGACATTCACTGCACGCTGAGAGGAAAACCGGGCTCCAACCTGCTGCGGAGCGCATATCAACGTAGAATCTAGCACAAACTTACTTCACCACCTCCAAAGTTTGTAAAACTGATTTGTGGGTGTGGTGAGGGGTGTATTTGTAGGCATTTTGAGGTTTGGGAAACTTTGCCCCTCCTGGTAGGAATGTATATCCCATACGTCACTAGCTCATGGACTCTTGCTAATTACATGAAAGAAACATAGCTTAGCATTTCTCCAGACTTCAAGTTGGTAATCCCTTAATGTTGTTACTGGCCCACTAGAGGGCCTTCCACTATCATTAGCTGCTCTTTTTTGGGGCAGTGCAGCTGTATATAATTACCAGCCTGCAGATCCCTGCAGACATTGTAATTTAACCCCTACCATTTAACTAAATTAAAAATCACCTGCAAGAATGACATTTTGGCCAATATATTTATGTAATTTCAGGGTCAGATTATTCCAAAATACTTTATCCACCAAATTGGAGCCATATACATTGCATAAAACCAACCATTATTAATTGTAATTTCAAGAATTTTATATCGACCATTTATATCAGTTTCACTAGCCTCAATTTTATATGTTAACCGTTTATTCAACAATATTGTCACCCCTCTTTTCCTATCATCTTATGTGGCGGCAATAACCTCCCCGACCCATTTAACCTTAAGTTTCACAATTTCTGTAGTTTTTAAATGAGTTTATTGAAGGAAGGCGACATCCGGTTTATATTTGCCTAGTTGTTTAATTATTGTCTTCCTTTTCATCGAGGTAGGTTATCCCGCCCACATTTCATGACAGAAACTTAACTGTATCTATTCCCATTAGATACCTTACTCCATATTAGCTATAGAGTACAAAAGAAGGGGGGGAGGGAAAAAAGGGAGAAAAACAAACATTTATACACATAAACTCATTTGTACATAGTGGCTCCATTACTAATCTGTATTAATTCTTCCTAAAATAATCTCTGTCTACCTAATCTAATCCATCTGATTTGCAGAAACTTAATGCTTCTGCTATATTATTAAGCATATGAGATTTCCCTTCTTTTACCACAATAAGCTTAGCCGGATAAATCAGTCTAATGTTGAGATTCGCATTCATAAGTTTAACGAAAAAGGGAGACATCTCTCTCATCCTTGCAAGGGTCTCAGCTGAAAAATCCTGAAGCATCATGATTTTATGCGCTCCAATCATAAAAGGATTTAACTTCCGATAATATCTTTAAAATGTAATTTTGTCTTGAAAATTAACAAATTTAAAAATAACTTGTCTAGGTTTCTGGATAACCTCTAGATTCCCTCTATTTATGCCTATTCTATGGACTCTTTCGATCTGAAATGTCGGGATAGGGGGTTGTATTTGTAACAATTGTGGAAGTGTAGATGAAACGAAATACATTATATCCTGGAACTCAGCTGTTTCAGGGAGGTCAATGATTTTAAGGTTATTCCACCTAGATCGGTCCTCCAGATCCTCTATTCTGGCTTGTAATGTAGCTAGCATCTTATTCTTGGCAAACAGATTAGGTTCTTGCACATTGACCCTATCTTCAAGGTCTGAGACCCTTGTCTCTACTTCGTCTAGCCTGGAAGCAAATTGTCAGATTTCATTCGTAAGGCTATTTATTTCTGTCTTGATTTCTCTTTTAACTTGATTTAATTGAGGGGTAATTGTTTTTGCAATTTCAGATACTAGTTCTGACATGTCAAAATTAACTGATGCAGGGGCGCTGCGCTCCTGCGAAATGTCAGAGCTAGAATCAAGGTCCTTGCTACCTTTTTTATTTTTCTGTTTTGGTGGCATAACTGGAGAGCAGCTTTTAGTTTGAGCTATGTATCTTCCCATAGGCCCTTCCCTAAGGAGGCAAATTATTCCAAATATTAATTCAATCTCCTATCGTGTGTAGTCAGCGCAATACGTACTAGTCAAAAAGTATTATTAGCCTACAGCAATATATACAGAGGGGGTACAGATATATCTCCCAAACCTGTATAACTTGGTAGATTCTAAGAATTGCAAACACTTCTGCTATTACATCTGCTGCAGCTACTAAATAACCACTTGTGCATTAAATCAAGAAAAGACCTTTCCTTATTCCCCTTACCCTTCCTCCTCTTTGATTTTTGTTTTAAAAAAACATATAAATATGCAAGAAAAAAAACAACCACTTAAATTAGTGCAAACTCAATCGTATAACTATAGTATTATACACTTATGCTATAAATGAAAGGAGGAAATAAATAAATCCCCCAAACCAAACTACCTTAGTGAATTCCAAACCTTAAAACAATTTGTGAATTACTACTGCTATGAATATTGTATCAACAGTGATTCCCAAAACAGACCATAGAAATTGTGCTACTAAGCATCTTACTTAGCTTGGTGTATTTTCAATCACGTGTTCTTGTGACAGTATGCGCTTGTGCTAAGCAAGCAAAGTAAATTAATATATGTGTATATATTCTTGTGCAGCGTTAAGGAGAGAAAGCCCTATCATGCCAGGCCACATCCGCTATTTCAGCTGCTATATGCTTAGATGGTAAGTCACAGTCAGCACCAAATATTACATTACAAGCGGCACCAAAGATCTATCTAATACAGTATGCCCCCTTATTACTAGATCCATTATTAGGAAAAATAGCCTTTAAAGCATTGATTGAAACTCAACAGTTACTAGTAAAAATTCAAAAGGATATATCAAAGCTAAGTCCACGGACTAGAGTCTGTCACCCAAATTATGTAAGCACAAGTCCTTATGTACTTATTGGCCAACTGGTAATCCCAGACTTTTAACTGGGTCCAATATGTAGATTTCTGCGATGCAATTTATCCAATGAGCAAATTCTGGCTGGTCTGTCTAAAGTCACAACCACAGTCTAAGGCCCTTTTAGGTACAGTCAGTGCTTCTTGCTGTAAAATATGTACAAAGTTCAAGTAAAGGGACGAATAAAGAGTACATTAATGGATAATGTCCCTTCGAGCTCCAGGAGCCGTGGGGTTTGCCTGTCTCCTACCTCGTTTACAGCCTGGACATCTATTGAGATTAAATCCAGCAACTTGCAGTCTCAACGACTGCGGCTTGAACGCCAAACAGGTATGTACGGCTTCCGGCTTGTCCGATGTACGTCACCCCCGCCAGGACCAATGTGATGGCGTATTGAAATCAGTATAGAGATTTGATGTGCCAAACCCGGCAAGGGGGGCTTGCTTCCACATTGTCCCATTCTGATTATCCGTGTGCCTAACTATCGGATTGGCCACTTCATCGGTGATCCAATTGCAGGTCCTGTATTCCAGTTACATTGGCTGCTGTATGTACTCAGGGGCCACCTGATTTGCCCGTCCCCTGGTTAGCCAGGCAATTGTACTGCAACTTGCAAAGCTGTAGTATGGCTTGAGAGGCCGTGGATGCTGTTAGTTGCCAGCTGATAAGTTTGAGCTGCAGTGCCCAAAAAGTACAAAGTGAGTCTTAGGTAATGCCAGGAGTTCTGTAGACTGCATATGCCGGTGAGTAGCTTCACTAGGCAAGCAGGACTTCCACCTCAAGGAGCCAAAGGTCCACTGTCCGGGCCAGTTACCACACTGGCCAAGGCGCACTATGATGGGGGGGTGGTAAATGGCTCGTTCACAACAAGACAAAGAACTTCAGCGTCTTACTCGCTCTTCCCCAAACTGGAAGTCCTCCGTTATTTTTCCCAAAACCATTATTATTAATAGTACAGCACACAACCATACAACAAACTACTTACGCAACATTTGCTTAGCGCTTGAGCGATAACCAACATGAATTTTACTTCACCCCCGTTAGAATTATATTATGTGAGGGATATGGAGCACTTGCACTATCCAAGATGCAGATGTTAGCACGCCCTAGACTATCGCTCAACCCAAAAAAAAAATCTTGTAATAGGAGCACAAAAATAGAAGTGATATTGATTATGTTCAGGTGATGTTAATACACAATAACGCTAATATTTTTTTGTTCCACTTGTAACCTAGGCCTACATTTCTTCAATCTTTTTAAAGGTGCATACAGTATTATTTTTCTTAAATCATGTCTATGAAAGAGCAGCAGTTAAATAAAATATATTATTTTAAAAAACAGGGTTAAAGGGACACAATTTTTTTATTTCGTGATTCAGATAGAGCATGCAATTTTAAGCAACATTCTAATTTACTCCTATTATCACATTTTCTTCATTCTCTTGGTATCTTTATTTGAAAAACAAGAATGTAAGTTTAGATGCCGGCCCATTTTTAGTGAACAACCTGGGTTATTCTTTCTGATTGGTGGATAAATTCACCCACCAATAAACAAGTGCTGTCTAGGGTCTTGAACTAAAAATTGGATGGCTCCTTAGCTTAGATGCCTTCTTTATCAAATAAAGATAGCAAGAGAACGAAGAAAATTTGATAATAGGAGTAAATTAGAAAGTTGCTTAAAATTGCATGCTCTGTCTGAATCACAAAAGAAAAAAAAATTGGATTCAGTGTCCCTTTAGGTATGAGCTGTTTAAGGTTAATGGGAAACTAACAGAAAGTGAATGATTATGTACAACTGAGTCCTTGGACTCTATCGGTTACTGGCTCACAGGGACAACTCACACAGAAAAAAGTTGGCGTATATAGCACAGGATGGAACATCAATTTTTCAAAACACAGCTCCGTAATAAGTTTTGAAACATATTCTTTTTGATAGTACAGATCATTTTTTCAGTATTATATCCTTTTAACATTAGGGATTTTTATATCCCTATAAGCAACAGCATAGAAAGAAAATGGTAGACAGTTCATTACTTAACTATATGTGCTTATGTTCCTCATGTAGTTAAAGTTCCAGCACCAATATTCTGTGATACCCATATGTTTAATCACTTGAAAGTAACACAGTGTATACTGTATGTATGACTAGAAAATACTTGAGAATCTCTCTATGGGCCTGATAATCAAAAGCTCTCCACTCAGGTGAGATGATCTAAGACATCTCATCAGTACGGAGAGGTCCCAAAAAAAATATTTGAAACACAAATGCTAGTTTGAATGATGTTTACCTCACTATGTAGGGTTCTTCATGTGAAGGAGAGATGCCTACATTACAATACGAGGTCTAAAAAGATCCCAAGAATTTTGCGTGATTTCTCTCCATGTCGGCGAGCTTTTGAATATCAGGACCTAAATAAGATGACTTACTTCAAATTTTCACCAGGAAATTACACCCAATTGTAGAGGGACTTTAACCAATGCATCACCACAGCACAGCAGTATATTTTGCAATTTTACAATCCCTCTATTTTTGCTTGGGTTAACAAACAGATGTTTCCTTCATGTAATTGGCAAGAGTCCATGAGCTAGTGACCTATGGGATATACAATCCTACCAAGAGGGGCAAAGTTTCCCAAACCTCAAAATGCCTACAAATACACCCCTCACCACACCCACAATTCAGTTTTACAAACTTTGCCTCCTATGGAGGTGGTGAAGTAAGTTTTTGCTAAGATTTCTACGTTAACATGCGCTTCTCAGCATTTTGAAGCCCGATTCCTCTCAGAGTACAGCGAATGTCAGAGGGATGTGAAGGGAGTATCACCTATTGAATGCAATGGTTTTCCTCATGGGAGATCTATTTCATAGGTTCTCTGTTATCGGTCGTAGAGATTCATCTCCTACCTCCCTTTTCAGATCAACTATATACTCTCATATACCATTACCTCTACTGATAACTGTTTTAGTACTGGTTTGGCTATCTGCTATATGTGGATGGGTGTCTTTTGGTAAGTATGTTTTTATTACTTAAGACACCTTAGCTATGGTTTGGCACTTTATGCATTAATATAAAGTTCTAAATATATGTATTGTACTTATATTTGCCATGAGTCAGGTTCATGTACTTCCTTTTGCAGATTGTCAGTTTCATATTTGGGGAAAGTAAATTTTAAGAATTTTTTTTCTTACCTGGGGTTTAGTCTTTTTTCAATTGACTACATTTTCAAATTGCAGGCTGGATTAGGCTCCAAATGCTACTCTTTATTGCGTCATTCTTGGCGTGAGAATTTTTTGGCGCGAAAGGCACGTCCGTTGACGCAAGTCCGTCATTTCCAGCGTCATAGTTGATTCCAAGTTCTTCACACAGGGTGCGTCATTAGTGACGCGAGTGTGTCATTTCCGGACATGGTTGGCGCCAAAAAAATTTCAGTTGTGTTGTGCGTCATACTTGGCGCCAAATTTTTTTAATTATTTATTACCCCGTTGATATTTGCCTCTTGCCTTTTTCTTTGTCAGAGGGCTATGCTATTTGCGTTTTTTTCCATTCCTGAAACTGTCATATAAGGAAATTGATAATTTCGCTTTATATGTTGTTTTTTCTTTTACATTTTGCAAGATGTCTCAAACTGATCCTGTCTCAGAAGTATCTGTTGGAACTTTGCTGCCTGACATCGGTTCTACAAAAGCTAAGTGCATTTGTTGTAAAAATGTGGAGATTATGGGGGCGGAGTTTGGTCACGCCGGGACATGGCCGCTCTGTGAGTTTGCTCCGTGAGACCGGAGCTCCAGCTACTGTATAAGCTGCAACAGAGGACCCTAAAATAGTCACCAGCCAGTGTGGGAACATTTAAGGACAGCAGCATTTACCTTCTAGCCATCCACATTTTCTCTGATCGCTTGCTACCAGGAGCATGCCCGTGCACAAGCAGGTCTGCCGCCGCCATCTTGACTAGCCTACTACATGCAGTTGCTGGATCTCCGCATTTCAACTGAGCAACAGGTGCAGGTAATCATAAGTCTAATAAGCCCCACACTTGAGCTTCTTAGCCCATACATTGCTCCTAGGCTTATAGCTAGTGCAGGACAGCCCAGTACCTATTATGAATATAGCCCACACCAGGCACTATATAGCTACTCAAGCCATACCAATTGCACTATAGATTTAGGGGATAATATGCCTAAATAAGGCTTCATTTCACCAACTCCCTATTTCAATCAATAGCATGATATATATTTAAATCTAGGCTCCAACAGTAGTGGGAAAACATTTTTTCAACAATCCAGCATTGCACTGGGAACTTTCTAATAATGCAAATTAAATTGTGGATTAAACCCATAGCAGATGGTGTAATCAACACTTTTATTATTTTATTCTGAGACACCTGACACTGTCACACTTCAAAGCAATATCATTCGGCAACCTGAGGGAAGATATAATATAAAAATAAAAAGGAGAAGAACTACAGGCAACACAATGTTATGAATAAACAAACATTGCTTCTTCTACTATGCAGTTCAATTCCTTCTTGTAAAGCCTCATTCTTATAACAAGAGCTCCATCTAGTGCCTCAAAAAGAGAATTACATTCTCCAAATGTTTTAATCTCTTATAAGAATGACTTCCAGAAGACAATCAAAGCCAGAAAAGTCTCTTAAATCCCATAATACTACTCCTGTGTCAGTCTCAACAATTTTTCATTCCCAAGAAAGGGAGAGCCTAGGACAAGAGTCCTCAAATTCAAAACAATCTGATAAAACAATGACACCAGAAATCCATATGTCGGGAACACAATAGGACCAGTTATCACAAATTCTATCTAAGATGTGCGAACTCCCATCTAATAATAATAAGGTGGGCACAGCATAAGTACTGCAGCAGCAAGTGTGCACGATTCCCAGGTTCTGCCAAACCTCAAATCCAGAAAAAAATCCAAAAATGGGAACAGCACCACAGTGATTATGATACAAAATTGCTTTATTGGGACATCAAAAAACACAGCACGACATTTTGGTCTCAATAGACCTTAATCATGTGACTAAAACAAGGCCTAATAACCACACCTATATACCCATAAGGGGAGGAGACTATTACCTGTTACAGGTGTACATATAGCAATATTAGCAATAAGATACAAACATTCAAAAAGTTCACAGCTCCATCTAGTGGTGAAGAAAGGCCATCATTTCCAATATTTACTGACCTAAAAAGATGCAAGTACAAAAGATAAAAATATAAACATAAAAACAATTAGCTCTATATACATTATCACTAACTCTTGATTCATATAGTGAGCAACACTTTTAGAGATATTTACATAAATTCAGAAGTACATTGAAACTAGGAAATTTACATTTGATCACAGGGTAACACCCCAGTCTATTTCTTTATTCATCCCTAATGGAATCAGAGACTGTAAAGTGTAGATCCAATATGTCTCTCTACACTTTAGTATTCTCTGTCTATCACCACCCCTTCTTGGTTTTTTAATTTGTTCAATTATTTGGTACCTAAGTTGGGATATACTGTGGCCAGCTTGTAGGAAGTGGTTAGAGACAGGAGCATCCTTATTACCACAACGTATATTAGATTTGTGTTCATTGATCCTGTCTCTAATACTTCTGGTAGATTCTCCAATATAAATTTTTGAACACAGACATTTTATAAGGTACACAATATATTCAGAATTACAGGTAAAATAACCTGGGATCTTATATTTACTCCCATTTAGGGGGTGTACAAAATGATCACCTTTTATAATGTTGCCACAATTGCAACATCCCAAACAGCCAACCTTAGGGGTGGATAAAAAGGTTTGAATACCTTTCTTCTTAGATCCCACATCAGCTTTAATAAGGACATCCTTTATATTCTTGCACCGCCGATAGGGTGACATAGGTGCCTCCTGAAATTCCACAATATTAGGGTTCAATTCTTTTAATATAGACCAGTGTTTCCTAATGATCTTTGTAATTTTGTTACTCAAAGGGTTAAACTGAGAGACAAAAATCATTCGCCGGAATTAACGGTGAATATCTCAGGCTATGAATTAACAGACTGTGAGAAAGAGGTATTGCAGAAAGGGCTATCTTTTTGTCCTATAACAAGATGTGACTTTTTCTCCCTACAGAGTGACTTATATGCCTTCTTTAGAAATATAAAGTTAAAGGCATTTTTTTTTTAATCAGGATAAAATCACTGTCAGTCGGGGGGGAGAGGGAAATGTACCATTAGTAAATAGTAACCTATTGCTAAATACATTAGATTTGAGAAACAAGAGTTCTTTTGTGCCAGGTATACATAATAATAGTATTGAAACTTTCATAAAATTAGTGCTTAAAGATATTGATGTGTTAAAGTGTAATTACAACAAATCACCTGTATGCAATAGAGATATTCAAAATAATTTTTCTAGAGAGGAAAGGTTGGCTTTGTCTAATCTTAAATCTAAGAAAACCATTATTTGCAAGCCTGCGGATAAGGGCAGGGCCACTGTAGTGATGGATAGGTCATATTATATAAATAAATAGAACAGCAACTTCAGGATCAAGAGGTATATAAATTATTGAATTATAACCCGTCAAGCATGATTAAGAAAGGTCTTGTGGATTGCATTAATAGGGCAGTGTGTAATGGACTGATAACTTTAAAAGAGCAGAAATTCCTTGTTCCAGAGACATTCTCTATACTAGTCCTTTACACACTGCCCAAGATCCATAAGAACAGACAAACCCTCCTGGACGCCCTATTGTGGCGAGCACCAAGTCGATACTAACTAATGTATCTAAATATCTAGATAAAATTTTAAGACCCTTTGCAACCCAATCAATGTCTTATATCAAGGATACAGGCGATTTTTTAGCAAAATTAGAATCTTTGGATTTGCCTTGTGATAAATCAATTATCTTTTCTCTAGACGTGACATCATTATATACATCTATTACACATGAAAGTGGGTTAGGGGCCATGAGACAAGCTATTTATACAAGCAATATATTTACTGATTTTCTGGAGGAATTCCTCTTAGAACTATTACAGATGGTACTTTATAGCAACTTCTTTCTTTTTCAAGACTCATTTTACATACAATGCCAGGGAACTGCAATGGGGTCCAATGTCGCCCCCACATATGCCAATGTCTTCATGAATGTCTATGAGGAGAGATTTGTATATACTCATAAAGCATTCCTACAACATGGGATATGCTGGTTTAGATATATAGATGACATATTTGGCATATGGGGGGGCGACTTGGACTCCTTGCTTAGTTTTGTAGCTGATTTAAATATTTCCACCAGAAAATTACTAGTTGATCTATATAGGAAGGATAGTGACAGAAACAGTTTGTTAAAATATGAGAGTGCTCACTATCCTCCCTTGATCAATAGCCTCCCTAAGAGCCAACTCCTCTGAGTAAAAAAGATTGTGTCTGATGAGAAACTAGCACAGACTAGATTAAATGAAATGGGTAATCTCTTCTTACAGAGAGGTTATCCTAAGCCACTAGTGGAACAACAGATTAGAGAGATTGGAAATGTTTCTAGGACTTCTATCTTAAAGGGAGAGTATGGTAACAAGAAGAAGAAAGACAAAGATAAAACTAAGCAAATGATTTTTGTCTCTCAGTTTAACCCTTTGAGTAACAAAATTACAAAGATCATTAGGAAACACTGGTCTATATTAAAAGAATTGAACCCTAATATTGTGGAATTTCAGGAGGCACCTATGTCAGACTATCGGCGGTGCAAGAATATAAAGGATGTCCTTATTAAAGCTGATGTGGGATCTAAGAAGAAAGGTATTCAAACCTTTTTATCCACCCCTAAGGTTGGCTGTTTCCCCTCTTTGGGATGTTGCAATTGTGGCAACATTATAAAAGGTGATAATTTTGTACACCCCCCAGGGGCGTATTAAGGCATAGGCCAACAAGGCCAGTGCCTAGAGCGGCAGCTTTTGGGGGGCGGCACTTGCCGTGGCTGCACTGACTGAATATGCGGCTAGTTAGTCATTTAAAAAAAAAATATTTAATTTGATAAAGTGCGTGCTACAACTGCTTCATAGACTCAGCAGCTCAGCCAATTGGATTTATTAGCACTGTAACTGGCACATCCGCGGCCGCGCATGGCTTGAGGTGGCAATAGAAATTAGGAGAAGGCGGAGTTCAATCAGTGGTGCTGTGGAGGCTAATGTGGAGGAGTCAGGATGGAGCGGAGCTGCAGAGTCAGTAGATGGAGCGAAGTCACTCAACTCAGGTAGGGGCGGGCTGACAGTAGGTACTAGGTAGAGTAGACTGACTCATTAGTGTGCACTGTGCCAGCTAACACTTAATGGCTCCTTTGCTAGCAACATTAAGATTTTATTGCCTAATCATTAGGCAATAAAATATTAATGTCACTAGCAGAGGAGGCATTAAGTGTTAGCTGCCGCACAGTGCACACTAATGAGAGCGGGCTGGTAGGCTAGGGCTGACAACAAGGAGCGAGGACTGGAGAGTTACTGTCTGTAAGTGTAAGACAGTGTGTAATACATGAGCCAGCAGTCCCGCTTCCTTCTGTCTAATTAGCATATCCCAGCATAGCCTGCCTTTTCCTTCTCTCCCCCTTCTTGGCCCCCAAGTGCCCTGCTGACCTAATCTGAACGCAGCCACGCAGCTCAAGACACTCAGTAGCAGTGTGAACGGCATGCTGAAAACAGGGCATAGGACAGGACAGGAGACTATAGCAGCAGTGAATATGATTGAGCCGGTAAGAGGGGGATGTTATAGTAACGCAATGCAATCCCTGCCTTGACCCTTGTAAATCATGTGTGCTGCTTCAGGACAGGTCATAAATACCCCCACCTTCCTGCTCACAGCAAAAAAAACACGCTTTTTTAACCTCTTTGCTCCCAGAGGTGATGGGCTACTGCTGGAAATATTAGTTATGCTGTGTCTGTGACTGTGTGCATTGTTTGTGTGTGTATATGTATGTTGTGTGTTGATATATATATATACACACACACAACATACATATACACACACAAACAATGCACACAGTCACAGACACAGCATAACTAATATTTCCAGCAGTAGCCCATCACCTCTGGGAGCAAAGAGGTTAAAAAAAGTATTAATATATATATATATATATATATATATATATATATATATATTAATATATAAATATATAAATATATATATATATAAATATATATATATATATATTAATATATATATATATATATATATATATATATAAAAAATATATATATATATATATATATATATACACATAAACATATACATACTGTGTATGTATGTATATATATATATATATATATATATATATATATATATATATATATATGCATGCATGCATGCGAATCCTGGGGTGGTCATTTTCTAAAAAAAAATCAAATTATACCCTGACCAAAAAATATTATGGTGAAAAAAAGCCTAAAATCTAGGGGGGGCAGCAGAATTTTGTGTGCCTAGGGCAGCACAAAACCTAAATACGCCACTGACACCCCCTAAATGGGAGGAAATATAAGATCCCAGGTTATTTTACCTGTAATTCTGAATATATTGTGTACCTTATAAAATGTCCGTGTTCAAAAATTTATATTGGAGAATCTACCAGAAGGATTAGAGACAGGATCAATGAACACAAATCTAATATACGTTGTGGTAATAAGGATGCTCCTGTCTCTAACCACTTCCTACAAGCTGGCCACAGTATATCCCAACTTAGGTACCAAATAATTGAACAAATTAAAAAACCAAGAAGGGGTGGTGATAGCCAGAGAATACTAAAGTGTAGAGAGACATATTGGATCTACACTTTACAGTCTCTGATTCCATTAGGGATGAATAAAGAAATAGACTGGGGTGTTACCCTGTGATCAAATGTAAATTTCCTAGTTTCAATGTACTTCTGAATTTATGTAAATATCTCTAAAAGTGTTGCTCACTATATGAATCAAGAGTTAGTGATAATGTATATAGAGCTAATTGTTTATATGTTTATATTTTTATCTTTTGTACTTGCATCTTTTCAGGTCAGTAAATATTGGAAGTGATGGCCTTTCTTCACCACTAGATGGAGCTGTGAACTTTTTGAATGTTTGTATCTTATTGCTAATATTGCTATATGTACACATGTAACAGGTAATAGTCTCCTCCCCTTATGGGTATATAGGTGTGGTTGTTAGGCCTTGTTTTAGTCACATGATTAAGGTCTATTGAGACCGAAACGTCGTGCTGTGTTTTTTTATGTCCCAATAAAGCAATTTTGTATCATAATCACTGTGGTGCTGTTCCCATTTTTGGATTTTTTCCTTACTCCCATCTAAAACAGATATAGATTCTTTGAAGGACCTGATTAAAATAGAGATCCCCAAACTTTGGAAAGATATAACAGATAATGGTAATAGAGTTGAAACTCTAGAAACTATACAAGATGAAACAATAAAATATAACAAAGACATATCTGAACACCATGAACAGCAATCTATCCTGATACAGGATTTGAATGACAAAATTGAAGATCTAGACAATAGAGGTCGCAGAAATAATTTAAGACTTAGAGGGAATACCTGAAACTATTGGCCCGGACGACTTAGAAAAATATCTGCAACTTCTATTTCAATATCTTTCAGGATCAACAGATCCTGCAATAACTTTTCCACTAGAGAGGGCAAATCGAGCTCTTAGAGCAAAACCTCTGATTCAAGCACCGCCTCGTGATGTCATTATGAAGTTCCTAAACTTCAAAGATAAAGATACTATTTGGCAACACTTCAGGGACAATCCCAATTTCAAATACCAGGATCATGAGCTACAAGCCTATTTGGATTTGAGCCCCCTCACGTTACAGAAAAGAAAAAGACACTAAATTTATCACATCTGTGTTGCAGAAAAACAACATAAAATACAGTTGGGGATATCCATTTGGTCTAATTGTGTTCCTGGATGGCAAAACCTGGATATATAGAAGTCTGAACGATTTGGACTCTTTTTCTAAAGGTCTTAATCTGACATTCCCTCTCCCTTCAGACCAAAACAATTCAATGGTGGCACAAGGAGGAACTTCTCGACCGAAAGAAAGGCGCCCAGAGTGGGCTACAGTCCATCATCGGAGAAGAAACTCCAAACAGAAGATAAGCCAACCAGACCTGAACTCTGAATCCGTTACATGAAACTCTAGAAAGCCTAAAGATGGCGTAGATACCAAATAGTAGCTTCCCGTAAGGGCAGTTTGTGTTTGTCGCCCAGAGTGGGCTACAGTCCATCATCAGAGGAGAAACTCCAAACAGAAGATAAGCCAACCAGACCTGAACTCTGAATCCTTTACATGAAACTCTAGAAAGCCTAAAGATGGCGTAAATACCAAATAGTAGCTTCCTGAAAGGGCAATTTGTATCCTTTAAGTTTATCTTTGTTGTGTTGCATTATATATATATATATATATATATATATATATATATATATATATATATATATATATATATACAGGGAGTGCAGAATTATTAGGCAAATGAGTATTTTGACCACATCATCCTCTTTATGCATGTTGTCTTACTCCAAGCTGTATAGGCTCGAAAGCCTACTACCGATTAAGCATATTAGGTGATGTTCATCTCTGTAATGAGAAGGGGTGTGGTCTAATGACATCAACACCCTATATCAGGTGTGCATAATTATTAGGCAACTTCCTTTTCTTTGGCAAAATGGGTCAAAAGAAGGACTTGACAGGCTCAGAAAAGTCAAAAATAGTGAGATATCTTGCAGAGGGATGCAGCACTCTTAAAATTGTAAAGCTTCTGAAGCTGATCATCGAACAATCAAGCGTTTCATTCAAAATAGTCAACAGGGTCGCAAGAAGCGTGTGGAAAAACCAAGGCGCAAAATAACTGCCCATGAACTGAGAAAAGTCAAGCGTGCAGCTGCCAAGATGCCACTTGCCACCAGTTTGCAACATCACTGGAGTGCCCAAAAGCACAAGGTGTGCAATACTCAGAGACATGGCCAAGGTAAGAAAGGCTGAAAGACGACCACCACTGACACACAAGCTGAAACGTCAAGACTGGGCCAAGAAATATCTCAAGACTGATTTTTCTAAGGTTTTATGGACTGATGAAATGAGAGTGAGTCTTGATGGGCCAGATGGATGGGCCTGTGGCTGGATTGGTAAAGGGCAGAGAGCTCCAGTCCGACTCAGACGCCAGCAAGGTGGAGGTGGAGTACTGGTTTGGGCTGGTATCATCAAAGATGAGCTTGTGGGGCCTTTTCGGGTTGAGGATGGAGTCAAGCTCAACTCCCAGTCCTACTGCCAGTTTCTGGAAGACACCTTCTTCAAGCAGTGGTACAGGAAGAAGTCTGCATCCTTCAAGAAAAACATGATTTTCATGCAGGACAATGCTCCATCACACGCGTCCAAGTACTCCACAGCATGGCTGGCAAGAAAGGGTATAAAAGAAGAAAATCTAATGACATGGCCTCCTTGTTCACCTGATCTGAACCCCATTGAGAACCTGTGGTCCATCATCAAATGTGAGATTTACAAGGAGGGAAAACAGTACACCTCTCTGAACAGTGTCTGGGAGGCTGTGGTTGCTGCTGCACGCAATGTTGATGGTGAACAGATCAAAACACTGACAGAATCCATGGATGGCAGGCTTTTGAGTGTCCTTGCAAAGAAAGGTGGCTATATTGGTCACTGATTTGTTTTTGTTTTGTTTTTGAATGTCAGAAATGTATATTTGTGAATGTTAAGATGTTATATTGGTTTCACTGGTAAAAAACATAATTTATGTAAGAACTTACCTGATAAATTAATTTCTTTCATATTAGCAAGAGTCCATGAGCTAGTGACGTATGGGATATACATTCCTACCAGGAGGGGCAAAGTTTCCCAAACCTCAAAATGCCTATAAATACACCCCTCACCACACCCACAATTCAGTTTAACGAATAGCCAAGAAGTGGGGTGATAAGAAAAAAGTGCGAAAGCATATAAAATAAGGAATTGGAATAATTGTGCTTTATACAAAAAAATCATAACCACCACAAAAAAGGGCGGGCCTCATGGACTCTTGCTAATATGAAAGAAATGAATTTATCAGGTAAGTTCTTACATAAATTATGTTTTCTTTCATGTAATTAGCAAGAGTCCATGAGCTAGTGACGTATGGGATAATGATTACCCAAGATGTGGATCTTTCCACGCAAGAGTCACTAGAGAGGGAGGGATAAAATAAAGACAGCCAATTCCTGCTGAAAATAATCCACACCCAAAATAAAGTTTAATGAAAAACATAAGCAGAAGATTCAAACTGAAACCGCTGCCTGAAGTACTTTTCTACCAAAAACTGCTTCAGAAGAAGAAAATACATCAAAATGGTAGAATTTAGTAAAAGTATGCAAAGAGGACCAAGTTGCTGCTTTGCAAATCTGATCAATCGAAGCTTCATTCCTAAACGCCCAGGAAGTAGAAACTGACCTAGTAGAATGAGCTGTAATCCTTTGAGGCGGAGTTTTACCCGACTCAACATAGGCAAGATGAATTAAAGATTTCAACCAAGATGCCAAAGAAATGGCAGAAGCTTTCTGGCCTTTTCTAGAACCGGAAAAGATAACAAATAAACTAGAAGTCTTTCAGAAAGACTTAGTAGCTTCAACATAATATTTCAAAGCTCTAACAACATCCAAAGAATGCAACGATTTCTCCTTAGAATTCTTGGGATTAGGACATAATGAAGGAACCACAATTTCTCTACTAATGTTGTTGGAATTCACAACTTTAGGTAAAAATTCAAAAGAAGTTCGCAACACCGCCTTATCCTGATGAAAAATCAGAAAAGGAGACTCACAAGAAAGAGCAGATAATTCAGAGACTCTTCTGGCAGAAGAGATCGCCAAAAGGAACAAAACTTTCCAAGAAAGTAATTTAATGTCCAAAGAATGCATAGGTTCAAACGGAGGAGCTTGAAGAGCCCCCAGAACCAAATTCAAACTCCAAGGAGGAGAAATTGACTTAATGACAGGTTTTATACGAACCAAAGCTTGTACAAAACAATGAATATCAGGAAGATTAGCAATCTTTCTGTGAAAAAAACCAGAAAGAGCAGAGATTTGTCCTTTCAAAGAACTTGCGGATAAACCTTTATCTAAACCATCCTGAAGAAACTGTAAAATTCTCGGAATTCTAAAAGAATGCCAAGAAAAATGATGAGAAAGACACCAAGAAATATAAGTCTTCCAGACTCTATAATATATCTCTCTGGATACAGATTTACGAGCCTGTAACATAGTATTAATCACAGAGTCAGAGAAACCTCTTTGACCAAGAATCAAGCGTTCAATCTCCATACCTTTAAATTTAAGGATTTGAGATCCTGATGGAAAAAAGGACCTTGCGACAGAAGGTCTGGTCGTAGCGGAAGAGTCCACGGATGGCAAGAGGCCATCCGGACAAGATCCGCATACCAAAACCTGTGAGGCCATGCCGGAGCTACCAGCAGAACAAACGAGCATTCCTTCAGAATCTTGGAGATTACTATTGGAAGAAGAACTAGAGGCGGAAAGATATAGGCAGGATGATACTTCCAAGGAAGTAATAATGCATCCACTGCTTCCGCCTGAGGATCCCGGGATCTGGACAGATACCTGGGAAGTTTCTTGTTTAGATGAGAGGCCATCAGATCTATTTCTGGAAGCTCCCACATTTGAACAATCTGAAGAAATACCTCTGGGTGAAGAGACCATTCGCCCGGATGCAACGTTTGGCGACTGAGATAATCCGCTTCCCAATTGTCTATACCTGGGATATGAACCGCAGAGATTAGACAGGAGCTGGATTCCGCCCAAACCAAAATTCGAGATACTTCTTTCATAGCCAGAGGACTGTGAGTCCCTCCTTGATGATTGATGTATGCCACAGTTGTGACATTGTCTGTCTGAAAACAAATGAACGATTCTCTCTTTAGAAGAGGCCAAGACTGAAGAGCTCTGAAAATTGCACGGAGTTCCAAAATATTGATCGGTAATCTCACCTCCTGAGATTCCCAAACTCCTTGTGCCGTCAGAGATCCCCACACAGCTCCCCAACCTGTGAGACTTGCATCTGTTGAAATTACAGTCCAGGTCGGAAGCACAAAAGAAGCCCCCTGAATTAAACAATGGTGATCTGTCCACCACGTTAGAGAGTGTCGTACAATCGGTTTTAAAGATATTAATTGAGATATCTTTGTGTAATCCTTGCACCATTGATTCAGCATACAGAGCTGAAGAGGTCACATGTGAAAACGAGCAAAGGGGATCGCGTCCGATGCAGCAGTCATAAGACCTAGAATTTCCATGCATAAGGCTACCGAAGGGAATGATTGTGACTAAAGGTTTCGACAAGCTAAAATCAATTTTAGACGTCATGTCTTTAACATGTCTGTTAAAGACAGAGTCATGGACACTGAATCTATCTGGAAACCCAGAAAGGTTACCCTTGTCTGAGGAATCAATTAACTTTTTGGTGAATTGATCCTCCAACCATGATCTTGAAGAAACAACACAAGTCGGTTCGTATGAGATTCTGCTAAATGTAAAGACTGAGCAAGTACCAAGATATCGTCCAAATAAGGAAATACCACAATACCCTGTTCTCTGATTACAGACAGAAGGGCACCGAGAACCTTTGTAAAAATTCTTGGAGCTGTAGCTAGGCCAAACGGCAGAGCCACAAACTGGTAATGCTTGTCCAGAAAAGAGAATCTCAGGAACTGATAATGATCTGGATGAATCGGAATATGCAGATAAGCATCCTGTAAATCTATTGTGGACATATAATGCCCTTGCTGAACAAAAGGCAAGATAGTCCTTATAGTTACCATTTTGAACGTTGGTATCCTTACATAACGATTCAATATTTTTAGATCCAGAACTGGTCTGAAGGAATTCTCCTTCTTTGGTACAATGAAGAGATTTGAATAAAACCCCATCCCCTGTTCCAGAACTGGAACTGGCATAATTACTCCAGCCAACTCTAGATCTGAAACACAATTCAGAAATGATTGAGCTTTCACTGGATTTACTGGGACACGGGAAAGAAAAAATCTCTTTGCAGGAGGTCTCATCTTGAAACCAATTCTGTACCCTTCTGAAACAATGTTCTGAATCCAAAGATTGTGAACAGAATTGATCCAAATTTCTTTGAAAAAACGTAACCTGCCCCCTACCAGCTGAGCTGGAATGAGGGCCGCACCTTCATGTGGACTTAGAAGCTGGCTTTGCCTTTCTAGAAGGCTTGGATTTATTCCAGACTGGAGATGGTTTCCAAACTGAAACTGCTCCTGAGGATGAAGGATCAGGCTTTTGTTCTTTGTTGAAACGAAAGGAACGAAAACGATTATTAGCCCTGTTTTTACCCTTAGATTTTCTATCTTGTGGTAAAAAAGTTCCTTTCCCACCAGTAACAGTTGAGATAATAGAATCCAACTGAGAACCAAATAATTTGTTACCCTTGAAAGAAATGGAAAGTAGAGTTGATTTAGAAGCCATATCAGCATTCCAAGTTTTAAGCCATAAAGCTCTTCTAGCTAAAATAGCTAGAGACATAAACCTGACATCAACTCTGATAATATCAAAAATGGCATCACAGATAAAATTATTAGCATGTTGAAGAAGAATAATAATATTATGAGAATCATGATCTGTTACTTGTTGCGCTAAAGTTTCCAACCAAAAAGTTGAAGCTGCAGCAACATCAGCCAATGATATAGCAGGTCTAAGAAGATTACCTGAACACAGATAAGCTTTTCTTAGAAAGGATTCAATTTTCCTATCTAAAGGATCCTTAAACGAAGTACCATCTGACGTAGGAATAGTAGTACGTTTAGCAAGGGTAGAAATAGCCCCATCAAGCTTAGGGATCTTGTCCCAAAATTCTAATCTGTCAGACGGCACAGGATATAATTGCTTAAAACGTTTAGAAGGAGTAAATGAATTACCCAATTTATCCCATTCTCTGGAAATTACTTCAGAAATAGCATTAGGAACAGGAAAAACTTCTGGAATAACCACAGGAGATTTAAAGACCTTATCTAAACGTTTAGAATTAGTATCAAGAGGACCAGAATCCTCGATTTCTAAAGCAATTAGTACTTCTTTAAGTAAAGAACGAATAAATTCCATTTTAAATAAATATGAAGATTTATCAGCATCAATCTCTGAGACAGAATCCTCTGAACCAGAAGAGTCATCAGAATCAGAATGATGATGTTCATTTAAAAATTCATCTGTAGAGAGAGAAGTTTTAAAAGATTTTTTATGTTTACTAGAAGGAGAAATAACAGACATAGCCTTCTTGATGGATTCAGAAACAAAATCTCTTATGTTATCAGGAACATTCTGCACCTTAGATGTTGAAGGAACTGCAACAGGCAATGGTACATTACTAAAGGAAATATTATCTGCATTAACAAGTTTGTCATGACAATTAATACAAACAACAGCCGGAGGAATAGCTACCAAAAGTTTACAGCAGATACACTTAGCTTTGGTAGTTCCAGCACTAGACAGCGATTTTCCTGAAGTATCTTCTGACTCGGATGCAACGTGAGACATCTTGCAATATGTAAGAGAAAAAACAACATATAAAGCAAAATTGATCAAATTCCTTAAATGACAGTTTCAGGAATGGGAAAAAATGCCAATAAACAAGCTTCTAGCAACCAGAAGCAAAGAAAAAATGAGACTGAAATAATGTGGAGACAAAAGCGACGCCCATATTTTTTAGCGCCAAATAAGACGCCCACATTATTTGGCACCTAAATGCTTTTTGGCGCCAAAAATGACGCCACATCCGGAACGCCGACATTTTTGGCGCAAAAGGACGTCAAAAAATGACGCAACTTCCGGCGACACGTATGACGCCGGAAACAGAAAAGATTTTTTGCGCCAAAAAAGTCTGCGCCAAGAATGACGCAATAAAATGAAGCATTTTCAGCCCCCGCGAGCCTAACAGCCCACAGGGAAAAAAGAGTCAAATTTTTTAAGGTAAGAAAAAATGATGAGTCAAATGCATTATCCCAAATATGAAACTGACTGTCTGAAAATAAGGAATGTTGAACATCCTGAGTCAAGGCAAATAAATGTTTGAATACATATATTTAGAACTTTATAAACAAAGTGCCCAACCATAGCTTAGAGTGTCACAGAAAATAAGATTTACTTACCCCAGGACACTCATCTACATGTTTGTAGAAAGCCAAACCAGTACTGAAACGAAAATCAGCAGAGGTAATGGTATATAAATAAGAGTATATCGTCGATCTGAAAAGGGAGGTAAGAGATGAATCTCTACGACCGATAACAGAGAACCTATGAAATAGACCCCGTAGAAGGAGATCACTGTATTCAAAATAGGCAATACTCTCCTCACATCCCTCTGACATTCACTGCACGCTGAGAGGAAAACCGGGCTCCAACTTGCTGCGGAGCGCATATCAACGTAGAATCTAGCACAAACTTACTTCACCACCTCCATAGGAGGCAAAGTTTGTAAAACTGAATTGTGGGTGTGGTGAGGGGTGTATTTATAGGCATTTTGAGGTTTGGGAAACTTTGCCCCTCCTGGTAGGAATGTATATCCCATACGTCACTAGCTCATGGACTCTTGCTAATTACATGAAAGAAATAAATAATTGAAATGGGTATATATTTGTTTTTTGTTAAGTTGCCTAATAATTATGCACAGTAATAGTCACCTGCACACACAGAAATCTCCCTAAAATAGCTATAACTAAAAACAAAATAAAAACTACTTCCAAAACTATTCAGCTTTGATATTAATGAGTTTTTTTGGGTTAATTGAGAACATGGTTGTTGTTCAATAATAAAATTAATCCTCAAAAATACAACTTGCCTAATAATTCTGCACTCCCTGTATATATACTACACATGTTATTTATTGTCAGGATTGTTAAATATTTTTCTTACAGGTTTATGTTAATTGCACTCTATGTTGTTTGTGGTGACGGTCTAGACAGACCTTAAATGTATGAAGTTATATGAAGCTATAGAAAGACTGGGGATGGTGTTGATACCAATTAATAGCTTCCTGAGAGGGCAGCTTGTACCCTTCAAGCTTATCTCCACTGTTTTGCACTATATATATACTACGTGTGTTATTTGTTATCAGAAATGTTATATACTTTAACTTAAGGTTTATGTTAATTACGATCTATGCTGTTTGTGATGAGGAGTCTAGACAGATCTTAAATGTATGAGGTTTCTTTACATAAGCAGTGATGATATTGTCTTCCTGCCAAATAAGTAACTTATGCTCAGACTGTCGAATATCTCCATGAACCTGGACAATACCTGGTCTTTAACCAAAATAACGTAGATTCTAGGTTGTTCATTTAGAATGATTTGTTGACCCATTGTTGTTGTCTTCCTTCTTGCTACTGTCTCTAATAATTAGGAATTTTACTAAAATTTCACTTGAGATGTATTTTAGGTCCTCTTACTACCTCTTAAATGGAAGTCTCCGGTACACTACCCCTTCTCACTTCCATTTACCTATGTTCCTTCTCTTTCAATCGCTGTTTCTTTTTTACTTTCCTCTCTTTATACCTCTGATGATAAATACTCGACAGAGTGCAAATGCTAACATAATTGATCACATATACATCCATATTCCACAACTTTATGTCTACGAAATAATATATTTCCACCTACCCATGCCCCATCATGATAAACAAACAATGTAATCAGATCAAGATAATATCTATTAATTGTAAAGGTCTCAATTCTCCTCTGAAGAGAAACTCTGCCCTACACGACTTTAAACAGACTAAAAACGACATTGTAATGTTACAAGAAACACATTTCAAAAGGGGTAGGGAACCTCAAACCTTTAAATTTATATATGGCCAAAGTTTTTACTCTTCCAATTTATCTAAAACAAATGGAGTAGGGATACTGATAAAACACAATGTCCCCTTCCAGGAGATTGCAATTCACAAAGACAAAGAAGGTAGATTTTTAGCAGTAATAGGCAAACTATATGGAAAGATTGTGACATTGGTATGTGTATATGCCCCGAACTCTAATCAGCACCGTTATTTCAAAACCATATCTAATACACTCCTTGATATTATGAAAGGCACTTTAATAATTGTGGGTGACCTTAACGTACCACTTGATCCTTCCATAGACTGCTCCACTCAGTCAACATCTATTTCCTTAAAAAGGATAACTACAATTAAACAAAGCCTACGAGAATTAGCAGTACATGATGTGTGGAGGATTCTTAATCCATCAATAAAAGATTATACTTTCTACTCAGCCCCACATAAACTGTTCTCCAGGATAGACTACATATTTATAAATGTCACCAGTTTTTCATATGTCATGCAGAGTAAAATCCTACCTTGTACGTGGTCAGACCACTCTTTCATGAGCTGTAACTTGAAATGGCCTGACATTCCTAACAAACAGTTCAACTGGAAATTTGACCCATCACTACTAGAGGACTCTTTGATAACTGAGAAACTGGGGAAATCTATTAAGGAATACTTTGAAATTAATATCACCCAACATATGGACAATAGAATAATCTGGGAAGCTCATAAGAGTGTAATAAGAGGTGAATGTATTAGCTTCCAAAGCATGCTAAATAAGCAGAAAAGAGCTAGACTAGAAGAAACAATAAATCAAATAACTATCCTAGAATCCCGACATAAACAAAATCCGGAGGATAAACTCATCCAAAATTAGCTACATGTAAAGAGACAAGATATGAACACACAATTGTTACATATATACAAACGTAAAGCTCTTCAATATTTCGATAGTGATAATAAAAGTAGAAGGTTTTTGGCTAGGAAGTTACGCAGACAAACTAATAAAAGTTTTATCATGTTGATTAAAAATATAGAGGGCACCCCTTGTCTAACTACTTCAGCTATAGCAAAAGCGTTTTGGGACTACTTCAAAGGCCTGTACAACTTAAATGAATCTGACCCCATAGCATCAACACATGATAAATCACTTAAACATACTATTGCAAAATATTTAGATGGCATTGGGATCCCTTATTTAACAAAAGAACAACAAGAACACTTGGACCAACCAATACAAATGGAGGAAATCACTAATGTTATCAAACAATTACCTAATGGTAAAGCTCCAGATGGTTTTACTAATCTCTACTATAAAAAATATCATCCCATATTGGCCCCCCAATTATGTAATCTTTATAACGGAATAGATAAAAAATAATCCCTTTTTAAAACACTCATTGGAAGCCACAATAGTTTTACTACCCAAACCAGAAAACCACCTGATCAGGTTATGAACTACAGACCAATCTCCCTTTTAAATACAGACTCAAAAATACTTGCCAAAATATTAGCGAATAGAATATGATCGATCTTGCCTCATCTTATACACGGAGACCAAGTTGGCTTTATTATGAACAGAGAAGCAAAAGACAATACGGTCCGTACTTTAAACCTAATACAACATGCTTTAGCTTCCAACACTCAAACGGTTTTGATCTCCACGGATGCAGAAAAAGCGTTCGATCGTGTAGATTGGACATTTTTATAACACTCCTTAGAGCGATTTGGTTTTGGAGAAGGTATTTTAGGAAAGATATTCGCCCTGTACAGTAATCCAAGCGCACGTATTCTAGTAAATGGTACTCTTTCCGACTCTTTCTATATTAAAAATGGAACAAGACAGGGGTGCCCCCTGTCACCCCTACTATTTGCCTGTGCTATTGAAATTTTAGCCATAAAAATCCGGGAAAATAATGCTAAACTGATATATATAAACTATCTCTTTTCGCGAATGACATACTACCTAGACTTTTATATCTTTTTCAAACTGTCCCAATACCTCTCCCACCATCTTATATAACTTCCCTACAAAAAATTATTAATGATTATATCTGGGATAGAAAACATCCCAGAATTAACAAAACATTAATGTGCCTTCCCAAAGCATCAGGGGGACTGGGTGTTCCAGACCTGAAAAAGTATAGACAGGTGATATCCCTACAAAGAATAGTAGACTGGCACACTAATTATCAAGAAAATATATGGGTTAAGATAGAACACCAAATAAGCTGCCATCATCATAAAGGCTCATTGTGTTGGCTGGAGAACTCTGAAAGAATGATAAAGTTAACAGATATCTATATAATTACAGAAACATTTAAGATGTGGGATAGATTGATGGTTTTGTACCCATTACTTTCATCCAAACCCTCACCCCTAACACCACTCCTAGGTAACCCAGAGTTCCCTCCGGGAATTGAAATAGTTAAACTAAACCCTCTAGATAGGCAAAGTAATCTACCTTTTTATATTCTTACTGAGGATGGGACAATGTTTTCTAGGTCGAAGCTCATAGAAAACAATCTACATATTTTTAATAACTGGTACTTCTACTTACAAGCTCACTCATTTCTCCAATGTCACAAAGGGAAAAATAACTTGCTACGATCTCCTACAAATTTTGAAAAATTATGCATCTTAAAATCTCCTATCAGACACACCTTATCCATAATATACAATATACAATATGCTTGAACAGGTTCCGATAGGCACATCTCCCCTGGGGATTTGTGTAAAATATTTAAAAGAACAATGAAAGCTTCTACATCAGCCAGGATTTTAGAAATTAATTTCAAGATACTACATCGCTGGTATTACACCCCCTCATGTTTAAAGACCCTGTATCCACACTGATCTATGCTGGCGCTGCAAAAAAGAAGTAGGGAACATGGGACATATATGGTGGAGTTGTGATAAAATCACTCCCTTTTGGGAAGAAGTAGTAACCCAAATAGAGAAGATATTGGGAACAAATATTCCATTGGACCCTTTATTGTGGCTCTTAAATAAACCTCCCAAAAAATTACCTGCAACATACTTAGCCTTATTCCAAATCATATCTAACAGTGCTAAGGTATTAATTGCACAACATTGGAAGCAAGATCAAATCCCCTCTATAGCCCTATGGGTAGACTCTATACATAAGACCTTGCAACTGGAAGAATACCATTATATGAAAACTATGAAACAAGATTTTTTTCACAAGATGTTTTTTTATTTGGGAAGAGTACATACATAGCAAGTATACTATATGATGTATGACATAAGATAAAAATCTTGGATGAAAATGTGAACAAGTTATTTCATACGGGTTTTGCACTATAGCGGACAATCATCAACCTTTCCTATTTATATTTCTTTTCTTCTTCTTTCTCTAAATTAACAACAAAAAAAAATGAGGTTAAAGTAATCAATTATGGTCATGTCAACATTAATTGTTACAATATGCAATACCAACTATATGTATAATGTGATGTAATGTGTCCATACACTGTAAATGTACCAATGTTATGTGTTACCTCAATAAAAAAAAAAAAATGAGATTATGGGGCATATTTATCAAGCTTTGAATGGAGCTTGATGCCCCGTGTTTCTGGCGAGCCTACAGGCTCACCAGAAACAGCAGTTATGAAGCAGCGGTCACAAAGACCGCTGCTCCATAACCTGTCCGCCTGCCCTGAGCAGGCGGACAGACATCGCCGGAAATCAACCTGATCGAGTACGATCGGGTTGATTGACACCCGCTGCTGGCGGTCTATTGGCTGCGAGTCTGCAGGGGGCAGCGTTGCACCAGCAGCTCTTGTGAGCTGCTGGTGCAATGCTGAATACGGTGAGTGTATTGATCGCCGTATTCAGCGAGGTCTGTCGGACCTGATCCGCACTGTCGGATCATGTCCGACAGACCTTGATAAATAGAGGCCTATATCTCCAAATGTCATTTGTATTAGTTGTCATGATAAGCTTTTACATGCAGGCAATGTGTCCATCAGTAATAGTACATTGCCAGTTGCAGTTCCTTCAACTTCTTATGTACATGATATACAGTGGATATAAAAAGTCTACACACCCTTGTTAAAATGTCAGGTTTCTGTGATGTAAAAAAATGAGACAAAGATAAATCATTTCAGAACTTTTTCCACCTTTAATGTGATCTATAAACTGTACAACTCAATTGAAAAACAAACTGAAATCTTTTAGGTGGAGAGAAGAAAACAAAAAAAACTAAAATAATGTGGTTTTATAAGTGTGCACACCCTCTTATAATTGGGGATGTAGCTGTGTTCAGAATTAAGCAATCACATTCAAAATCTTGTTAAATAGGAGTCAGTACACACCTGCCATCATTTAAAGTGCCTCTGACTAACCCCAAATAAAGTTCAGCTGCTCTAGTTGGTCTTTCCTGAAATTTTCTTAGTTGCATCCCACAGCAAAAGCCATGGTCCACAGAGAGCTTCCAAAGCATCAGAGGGATCTCATTGTTAAAAGGTATCAGTCAGGAGAAGGGTACAAAAGAATTTCAAAGCCATTAGATATACTGTACCATGGAACACAGTGAAGACAGTCATCATCAAGTGGAGAAAATATGGCACAACAGTGACATTACCAAGAACTAGATGTCCCTCCAAAACTGATGAAAAAACGAAAAGAAAACTGGTCTGGGAGGCTACCAAGAGGCCTACAGCAACATTAAAGGAGCTGCAGGAATATCTGGCAAGTACTGGCTGTGTGGTACATGTGACAACAATCTCACGTATTCTTCATATGTCTGGGCTATGGGGTAGAGTGGCAAGACAAAGCCTTTTCTTACAAAGAAAAACATCCAAGCCAGGCTACATTTTGCAAAAACACATCTGAAGTCTCCCAAAAGAATGTGGGAAAAAGGTGTTATGTTCTGATGAAACCAAGGTTGAACTTTTTGGCCATAATTCCAAAAGATATGTTTGGCGCAAAAACAAAGCTGGAACTGGGGCCTTAATTAAGCTAGAGGGATTTAGGAACAGTTCCAAATACCAGTAAATATTGGCACAAAACCTTCAGGCTTCTGCTAGAAAGCTGAACATGAAGAGGAACTTCATCTTTCAGCATGACAACAACCCAACGAATACATCCAAATCAACAAAAGAATGGCTTCACTAGAAGAAGATTAAAGTTTTGGAATGGCCCAGCCAAAGCCAGACCTGAGTCTGATTGAAAATCTGTGGGGTGATCTGAAGAGGGCTGTGCACAGGAGATGCCCTCGCAATCTGACAGATTTGGAGTGTTTTTGCAAATAAGAGTGGGCAAATCTTGCCAAGTCAAAATGTGCCATGCTGATAGACTCATACCCAAAAAGACTGAGTGCTGTAATAAAATCAAAAGGTGCTTCCACAAAGTATTAGTTTAAGGGTGTGCACACTTTTACTTCCCTCTACCTAAAACATTTCAGTTTGTTTTTCAATTGAGTTGTACAGTTTATAGGTCACATTAAAGGTGGACAAAGTTCTGAAATGATTTATCTTTGTCTCATTTTTTTTACATCACAGAAACCTGACATTTTAACAGGGATGTGTAGAATTGTTATATCCACTGTACCTATGAATTTTAAAGAATTTATTACTGATTCTATTCAGAAGGCTTTGTCTGTATTTCCGCCTTCTAATAAATGTAAAAGGTCTTTTAAAACTTCTCATAAAGTTGATGAAATGTCAAATGACCGACAACATAATGAATGATCAAATAGATATATGAAACATTCAAACATTTAAAGAGCAGGAGAATTACCATCATGTACCCTTATGCAGAGATATTGGTAGATAGTTGTAAAGACTGATACATGATATAGCTAGGGAATCTTTGCTAAACACTCAAGGCTAAGTGAGTAAGCTAAAATCAAAGCTGTGATAAGGGAAACACAGTAGTATGAAGGGTACATTTACAAACTGTGTCCGTGCATGAGGAATATAATGCAGCAAGTTTCCCATCTAACTTACTAATGTATAGAAAAACTCTAATGCCATCTCTATATAAAACTATATATATGGCGTGCCTCTTTATTTCAGTATCTTAATATAAGCAGCAAGGGTTTATCTAACAGATTAGTATTTATAACAACATATTCCCCTCAAGTGAGAAAGAGCGTGGCACGCTCCAGTTATATGCTTATGGGAGTCAATATAAGGATAATGAGAGCATGTAATTAGCTCCCCTTTTATATTACATAGAGGAGACTTCAAAGTGAAAGCTACCCTGGAGCGATACTATCTACTTACCCCATATATCCAATACATCACAAAGTAGTAGGGCAACCTGTTCCTGGGGTTTTGGGAAAAGCATGTAGTATTTAATGATACCCATTCCATCGAAACTGATAAAATACCTTTCTGGATAAGGTACATAGATGACATTCTGTTTATGTGGGAAGGAACTAAGGAAGAACTAGAAATTTTCCTTCAAGATTTAAACCAGAATGATCTGAATATAAAATTGACATATACAATGAGTAAAACTGTGATTGATTTCCTGGATCTTAAGATATTTAAAGATCAGGAAGGACATATACAGACTAATCTTTACCGGAAAGAAACAGCTACCAATAGCATACTACACAATACTAGCTCTCATGCCCCCGGAACAACGAAATCATTACCAGTTGGTGAATTTTTAAGGATAAAAAGAAACTGCAGCAATACACATCTATTCAATGAACAAGCCAAACTACTGGAAAAACGGCTGCAAGACAGAGGATATAGCAAAAGGACTATTAAAAAAGCCAAAAACAGGGCAATCCAAACGAATCAATCAGAATTGCTCTGTAAAAAGATCAAAGGAAAGATGAACAAACTAGACTGATCCTGACCTATAATCCGCAAGTGCAATTAATAAATGATATATTAAACAAGCACTGGCATATTCTCACTTTAGACCAAGATCTCAAGCCTATCGTTGGAGATAAGATACAAATAGGATACAGAAGAACCCAGAATATTAAGGACATGGTTTCTCGCAGCCACTACCAAGTGGGGAGAACACGGACTGCTAGACAGTCAGGATGTTTTCCTTGCGGAACTTGCTCATCGTGTAAATATATTTGTAAAAAAGACATGATTCAAGATCGGTTTGGCCATACACACAAACTGAAGAATAATATCAGCTGCACATCTGAGAACATAATATATGTATTATCCTGCAGCTGTCGCAAGTTCTATGTTGGTATGACTAGCCGACAACTCAGAGTCAGATTACAGGAGCATGTAAGAAACATCAAAAATGCCCCTAAAGATTTGGATGACGGAAAAACTATAACTTCAGTGGCATCACATTTTCTAACATGTCACCATGCAAATCCGAGAGAGTTGAAATGCCAAGGAGTAGAAAAAATATCTTTAGGCATAAGAGGGGGGAATACAGAACAAGCACTATTAAGAGCAGAGTGCAGGTGGATCTACCTCCTAGACAGTGTACATCCAAGGGGACTAAATGAACAAAACAATTATTATTGTTTTTTATAAATAAATAAATTACAAAGCTTGACTCAAGTTTGGGAAATCGGAAGGAAATATATATTCTAATATATAGTATTAGAACACTAATGAACGTGGGCTAGGATTAACAAACCTATAAAGTCCCTTCAGGGAGCAAAATTCAACAACTTCCTTACAAGAAATTAAGAGTTATAAATATGACAAGGCAGGAAGAAATATAAGGAAATACAACATTCCTCCTGTTCACCAAATAATAGTTCATTTATATATTGCATGGTTGATTAAGTCACATATATCCTTTTTCGTTTTGGTTTTTTTTCCCCCTAGTGTTTGAGCACCAGCACACATAATATAAACATATTCTTTTTTCATGAAACAAGACTATTCCTGTTCTACTTTTTATTGCAGGAATTGTAGTATAACGTTTACACTTTTAATTCAGTACATCATTACTTAGTCACAAGCCCATAGGGACCAGCACATCAGCACATCCTACACATGCTTAGTAATCCAATTGGATTGGAATACATTATTTAAAACGCTTTCTTCCCCCCTTTACGTTATTATACATGGGGGTTATAAATATACTAATATATTCATATTAATAAAATGCTCTTTAGATCTAGCACCATTCAACACCCAGCAATTTTGCAATGGAGCACAGTTTCATATTTATTTTTATTTTTTCACGGTTTCCGGGTTTTTTCCCCTTTCTCACACACATTAGGGCACTTTTCCACATATTCAGCAATAATCACCATTTATATCAGAAGGATGTTTGTTCCCCAATTCAAGTTTACCCTATCATACCAAGATTACCCTTTCACAATATTAACATCGCCTTGTTATATGTATTATTATTAGTTTTTATTTCTTAAGTGATTTCCCTCGCAGGAGGCTCCGTGAACCTGCGACCCAGTAACCTTCCAATTCCTGATTTTCCGAAGTTCTACGCGTCCCCCCCTGTTTCGTCCCTGAACACACACAGGCAGACCTATATCTACTCCACTAAAACAGTGCCTATCAGTTCATGTCAGGTAAATACACCTCCTCCTTCCACCAATAGTACTGTAGGGAAGGTAACCAATCAGTATGGAGGATTGAGACCAGCCTTTCAGTTGCCAGCCAATAAAAAGCACCTAGAAAGGCGGGCGCCCCACCTTTGACAAAGCCTTTTTTGGCGAAACATGTCAGGGAAGCTGGAGATAATTCTCCCTTTTTTAACTTAACAACTGTGTGAATTGGTAGTAGAATGTTTTATTAGAATTTAACTTAAATGGTATGCCTGCGTGTGAGTGAGACCTGGCAAACTGAGCCGCTTCAGACCTATGTAGTTTAATTAATTTTTTCTCAAACTTAGTCACCTAACGGTGTCAAATTACAAACAAGGCACCCCAGACTGAAGCTGTGAGCCGACTCAGCTCAGACCACATTAGGTCTAAAATATATAGTGTCTAATTTAAAACGAAGCACCTTAGACCGAAGCTGTGAGCCGATTCAGCTCAAACTACATTAAGTCTCCAATATACAGAGATCCCGCTAATTTAAATAACCGGCAATTTGGAATTTACCTATTATAATACCGGAGAGTCACTTACTGACAGTGTAATAACTCTATTATACATATACTAGCAATAAGTACCCTGGAGTAATAATCTACCTCTACACAGGGGATACTTCTATAGTGCACCAAACACACTGACCAGATACAGGTTTATCGTTTATCAGAATTGCTCAACTATTTTATATTTAAGTGAACTACACTCAATATAATTTGTTATATCGGTTTATATAACCGGCGGTATCATAACAGGGGTTACCCCAAGGCTTAATACTTTAAACGTTACTCTTACACCACCAGTGCGATTTTACTAATAGCTCCCCACCGGGACATATGGTAATGTGCTGTTCATTGAGATCATCAGTACTAAAAAGTTAAGCACAAACATAGTGCAATATTACAACGAAACTACGATCCAATGAAATTGAATCATTTACAGAGTGATATGTATTAACTTGCAACACTTCCCAGAAAGTAACAAATGTAGCTATTAGATTATTTTTGCACTCTCATAGAGTGTGAACTGACTTTAACTCACTGATGGTGCTATTACAAGCTAAAACAGCCTACAGGATACCGCAATCTGAGTCTATTCATAAGTAAAGAGTAATATATCTAGTACCCAGTACGGGGGGTATATGTTAGAGTATTTTCATCTTATTACCCATTTCTAATTTATACTCGTTCAGGTGCGTGGTGACTATTGCATGATATTTTAGAGTATAATATTAATAACTCTGACTCTTATATTAGTACATCCTATTAGGACATTATCATTGGGGGTTTCTCTATATAGTGGTACCACTCACCCCTTAGATTTGCGAGGAATCTATTAAAAATAGGGGGTTAGCAACAGAAAAAGAGATATAATCCCATCATTTTGGGTATTAATACATTCAAAATTATTTCTTTCTCCCTCCTCAAGTAGATACAACTTGGAGAGCATATCACTTATTGGTCTGATTATCCTCCTTATGAGTTACATTCTCCCATTTCTACACCAGTTGGAATTTTAATACCCTTTTTTCTTTTTTATATATTATTAAATTAATAAAAGTTAAGTTTTAAATCGTCTTGTCTGGGGCCTAGTACCTAGGCATACATGGCCAATCAATTAGTATTTAGCTGCTGAGTGCTACCAAGTACACTCTTTCAATTGCAGATTGCAATTGATTTTTGCAAACACTAACTTCACATGATAAAATAAACTGTAAGAAAAAGAGAGGAGTACAGGCTTTTCAAGAGATAATAGCTAGTTATGCTCTAAACCAGTACAGACTATAAGAGCAAGCCTTGGGAAGTACAAGTACAGAACCACATTGTACAGTAACCTCTATTTATATGCTAGTCATAGACATAAGTATGGTAATATTTCTAAGCAGTGGGGCTGTCTTTTATGTGTATGCACTAGGCAGGCACAATGTAGTATATCTAACTGAACATAACCAAAAGCTGACAGTCAAAAATTTCAAAGTTACAGAACCTTATCTCTAACCTAGTTGTATGAACATGATACAGGCAGGGATAGAGAGAAAGGAGATAAATAAATATAAAAAGCTACAGGAATAGAAATAGTGGGGCTAACATGTCTGGTCCGGTCTCAACCATCTGATGTGATCTATATATAGCAGTAGGGGTTTTGGACAACATAGGTATAGCAATCATGTGTATAAACATTTCAATATACAAATAACTTTCTAACAATAATATTGAGGCTCATCTATAGGAATAAAATATCTAGATATGCTTTCCTCCGTGACTATATAGATTATTGGTGTGCCATAGGTATACATGGTTAAACAAACGCACATAATATAAGCTTTAAACCTAACAACCATTATAGCTAATAACAAATAACATTGTCTGGGGTGCTGGTAGTCAAATCCTGTATTATAATCAGCTGTCTGCTAGTGCTAGAGTCCCTAACCTGTATTATAATCAGCTGTCTGCTAGTGCTAGAGTCCCTAACCTGTATTATAATCAGCTGTCTGCTAGTGCTAGAGTCCCTAACCTGTATTATAATCAGCTGTCTGCTAGTGCTAGAGTCCCTAAATGCTACCCTACATGTAGGGAACCCTCAAAAAGAAGCTAAAGATAAACCCTCAGCTAGAGTACCAAGAAATGGAGAGTGTTACAGACTGTTCTCGTTACACTTCAGGCAGCACGACATTGACTAGCTAATGTACCACATACCAATCATAAATGTATGCAGCGTGACCTACAAAACTAATTATACATATAAAAAAAAAAAAAACACAGGAAAGAATACATAAGAGTAAGTCATGGACTGGATCCTACAGCAGTGTTCAGTACGTATGAGAATACAGGGAGTGCAGAATTATTAGGCAAGTTGTATTTTTGAGGATTAATTTTATTATTGAACAACAACCATGTTCTCAATGAACCCAAAAAACTCATTAATATCAAAGCTGAATAGTTTTGGAAGTAGATTTTAGTTTGTTTTTAGTTATAGCTATTTTAGGGGGATATCTTTGTGTGCAGGTGACTATTACTGTGCATAATTATTAGGCAACTTAACAAAAAACAAATATATACCCATTTCAATTATTTATTTTTTACCAGTGAAACCAATATAACATCTCAGCATTCACAAATATACATTTCTGACATTCAAAAACAAAACAAAAACAAATCAGTGACCAATATAGCCACCTTTCTTTGCAAGGACACTCAAAAGCCTGCCATCCATGGATTCTGTCAGTGTTTTGATCTGTTCACCATCAACATTGCGTGCAGCAGCAACCACAGCCTCCCAGACACTGTTCAGAGAGGCGTACTGTTTTCCCTCCTTGTAAATCTCACATTTGATGATGGACCACAGGTTCTCAATGGGGTTCAGATCAGGTGAACAAGGAGGCCATGTCATTAGATTTTCTTCTTTTATACCCTTTCTTGCCAGCCACGCTGTGGAGTACTTGGACGCGTGTGATGGAGCATTGTCCTGCATGAAAATCATGTTTTTCTTGAAGGATGCAGACTTCTTCCTGTACCACTGCTTGAAGAAGGTGTCTTCCAGAAACTGGCAGTAGGACTGGGAGTTGAGCTTGACTCCATCCTCAACCCGAAAAGGCCCCACAAGCTGATCTTTGATAATACCAGCCCAAACCAGTACTCCACCTCCACCTTGCTGGCGTCTGAGTCGGACTGGAGCTCTCTGCCCTTTACCAATCCAGCTACGGGCCCATCCATCTGGCCCATCAAGACTCACTCACATTTCATCAGTCCATAAAACCTTAGAAAAATCAGTCTTGAGATATTTCTTGGCCCAGTCTTGACGTTTCAGCTTGTGTGTCTTGTTCAGTGGTGGTCGTCTTTCAGCCTTTCTTACCTTCGCCATGTCTCTGAGTATTGCACACCTTGTGCTTTTGGGCACTCCAGTGATGTTGCAGCTCTGAAATATGGCCAAACTGGTGGCAAGTGGCATCTTGGCAGCTGCACGCTTGACTTTTCTCAGTTCATGGGCAGTTATTTTGCACCTTGGTTTTTCCACACGCTTCTTGCGACCCTGTTGACTATTTTGAATGAAACGCTTGATTGTTTGATGATCAGCTTCAGAAGCTTTACAATTTTAAGAGTGCTGCATCCCTCTGCAAGATATCTCACTATTTTTGACTTTTCTGAGCCTGTCAAGTCCTTCTTTTGACCCATTTTGCCAAAGAAAAGGAAGTTACCTAATAATTATGCACACCTGATATAGGGTGTTGATGTCATTAGACCACACCCCTTCTCATTACAGAGATGAACATCACCTAATATGCTTAATCAGTAGTAGGCTTTCGAGCCTATACAGCTTGGAGTAAGACAACATGCATAAAGAGGATGATGTGGTCAAAATACTAATTTGCCTAATAATTCTGCACTCCCTGTATTATCATGCGCTTTGCTAGCTTACTAAACAAAATGTTTTAACTGCGGTGACATAACAGTATTATATAAATTTTCATACTTAAACATATACAGGCTAATTATGTGTGTAGCCCTCAGCTAGGGGAAGTGAAAGCTTGAATATGATACATGAGTCTAAGTAATCTATGCATAATAAAGCATATCATCTGTGCAATCCTTAGTTAACTCTCTTCTGCTTTTGCACAAATAATTAGATGAGCATATTGCCCTGCATAAGGATCAGTGTCATGAGTTGGGTATTACAAAATAGGACCATATCTGTAGTGCCATATGACTGACAGAGCTAGGGAAATATAGACCCCTTCTAACCACATAGAACATATAAACAGATAATAGCACAAAGTAATAATGAGGATATACTTCAGGCTGGTCATTCAAGTCAGGCATAATGGACAACAGTGTCTGAAACTCTATCCCTGTTAATGTTACTGTCATAGCGAAAGTCCATAATAATTGAAGGCTAGTAAACAACATTACTACTGATTGAGCTCTCCCCAGCAATATCAGGGTGCTCCAGGTACAGAATAAAAGTATTGACCAAAATAGTGGATATCAAATGCAACGGTAACTATTCAATGACAATTAGTAAACTGCATCATAGCGTTTCAACAAATGTCAATTCAAAAGTGCAGGAGAAATCATTCTAGCTGATAATAACACTGTTAGCAGAGCGACAAGTCAAGTTTAAAGTTCCATGGAAACGGAGCACCTCATTATGCTGGGTCCCATGTAGCATATGTCTACCCGATTCCAGATTTGATGGTGTAGGAGGGAAACATATCAATTGCTTGCGGCTTCTGCCTTCTCAAGTAGCCTGTCGGGTGATTCACACCCAGCACCTTGTAACGATAAGTAATGCATAGTAGCCTGCATCTGGAACCAGGGAATCTGACTGAAAAGTGGAGGCTTCTACAAGGACTTTCTTCTAACAGACTGGGCATAGCTTATTTGAGGTCGCATATCGCCACCGGTGTAAGTCAAACTCTCAGCGTTTGACAAAGGCTTTCCGCCATCTGTTTTGTTATCAATGACATTAACCTTAGTCTTTCTGCTTACCACCACCACGAGACTCGCCGGGTCCAGTGCGATCAGCAACCCTGTCTTCTGCGCCATGAGTGCAGTGTTGGTTATTATGGAGGGGATAGCGCTATCTTGTGACCCCGCAAGTTCTTCTTGGGCATATAAGTCTCTAGAACACGGTGGTCGAGTAGCAGAGTTATTGTGGATCTGCGTTGCAGATCTATACTCTAGATCAGAGCTAAAATAGAGTGAAGCAGGTACCTCTATTACGCTGGGTGACGCAGACCTAGAATCTTCCGTAGCCTCTCCAATCAGTTCCTCCTGCAAAAGGAGTTGGTCTTTACGGGTCAGACGGCTTAAACCTTCCCTCTTATACCAAGTTTGGATCTCTCGCCGCTCCGTAATGGATCTTAGGTAGCCTGAGATATCCTCAAATCCAATAGTCAGCTGTAAATTGAGCTCCCAGAGGGCTCGGTAAATATCCGAAGAGGTTATCTCCATATCAGGCACCATATTTGTATTAGGCCTCATAGTCCTGGATGTTTCCTAACTGAGAATGACCAGTAGAATGAAAAGTTGATGCGATAATAGATCCAAGTAATTTACTATTAGTGCAGAGGTTGTCCTGCTTGTTCAGAGATATTTTTGGGGCAAATTGTATATAATATAACTCAATTTGCTGTTATTTTAGGTGAGATTCTGCAGGAGCTCTCTGAGACACGTCTGCCCTGCAAGCGGGTCTGTTTTATTCCACAGTGCATCGGGCCAGCTGTATAGTCACAGCCCGGCCCGACCGTGCCATAACACTAAGTGCAGCTCGCTCCTGCTCTGTCTGACAGCAGGAGCGAGCTGCACTTAGTGTTATGGCGCGGTCGGGCCGGGCTGTGACTATACAGCTGGCCCGGTGCGCTGTGGAATAAAAACAGACCCGCTCAGCAGAGTACAGAGAGGGGGTCTGAAAAACTGGCATATTTTAAAATAATTAAAAGGGAATATAAGGTTTAATAACGATAGCACTAATATAATGTTATATAATTCTGCACTATGTGCAGAATTATATAACATTATATTTTAGGTTTACTGACAGTTTAAAGCCACCTGCGATGCCCCCATGAACCATGAACCATTCCAATTACTAGTGGGAATTCAACTCCTGGCCAGCTGGAGGAGGCAAAGAACACCCCAGCAAAGCTGTAAGTATCCCTCCCATTACCCATAATTCCCAGTCATTCGGCCGAAGGAAAATGGAAATAGAATATGACACAAGGGTATAGAGGTGCCTGAGGTTTATAGAAAAAAAATGCCATCTTAAATAAAATTAAGGGCGGGTTGTGGACTTTCCATGCCAGAAAAGAAAGAAATTTATCAGGTAAGCATAAATTTTGTTTTCTTTCCAGTGGCATGGAGAGTCAACGATTCCATTCCAATTACTAGTGGGAACCAATACCCAAGCTAGAGGACACAGAATGAAAGGGAGGGAGAACAAGACAGGCGGACCTAAACAGAAGGTACCACTGCTTGAAGAACTTTTCTCCCAAAGAAAGCATCAGTCGCAGGAAAAGTATCAAATTTGTAGAATTTGGAAAAGGTCTGCAATGAGGACCCAGTGGCTGCCGTGCAGATTTGCTCCACAGAAGCTTCAATTTTGAAAGCCCAGGAAGAAGAGACAGCCCTAGTGGAATGAGCCATAATTCTCTCATAAGCTAACCGAATAACACTTCTCAACCAGAGAGAAAGAGAAGTATTAGTGTCCTTCTGACCCTTACACTTACCAGAGAAAACAACAAACAGGGCAGTTGATTGCTGAAAATCTTTAGTTGCTTGAGGTAAAAATTTTGAGCACGCACAACATCCAGGTTATGCAACAGGCGTTCCTTCTAAGAAGAAGAATTAGGTCAAAAAGAAGGAACAACAATTTCCTGATTGATATAGCAAATCAATACTACCTTGGGAAGAAATCCCAACTTAGTACGAAAAACCGCCTTATCCACATGAAAAATTAAGGTAAGGGGAAACACACTGCAGAGCCGAAAGCTCAGAAACTCTGTAAGCAGAAGAAATAGCAAGGAGAAACAAAACTTAAGATAACAATAGCAACTGCAAGCATAGGCCTCTATGTATGAAGCCGTCTACTTAGCTGCATTCGCCGGCCCAATACGCTCGCCTACCATCGGCGCCGCGGACCTGAATACGTTCGCCAAAGTTATAAAAAAATCTGTCAAGAAGCCGTGCACCAAGTACGGGGTGATGAGCAGCGGACTGTTGTTAACTAACAGTCATCGATCTCGCTGTTCATCGGCTTCTTCGCAGCTTTTTTGATAGCCTGTCACTAAGCACCCACACTAAACTACACTGTTTTACCCCCTAAACCGCCACTCCCGGAGCCCCCCGTACCTAAATAAAGTTATTACCCCCTAAACCGCCGCTCCTGGACCCCGCCGCAACTCTAATAAATGTATTAACCCCTAAACCGCCGCTCCTATAATAAATATATTAACCCCTAAACCGAGAATTCGGCTCGGCTGGGTGAAAACGGCTCAAGGTAGGGAGATCTTCAGGGGGTTAGTGTTAGTTTTTTTTTAAAGGGGGATTGGGTGGGTTAGAGTAGGGGTATGTGGGTGGTGGGTTTTAATGTTGGGGGGAGGTTGTATTTTATTTTTCAGGTAAAAGAGCTGATTACTTTGGGGCAATGCCCTGCAAAGAGCCCTTTTAAGGGCTGGTAAAAGAGCTGGTTACTTGGTAATTTAGAATAGGGTAGGGCATTTTTTTATTTTGGGGGGCTTTATTATTTTATTAGGGGCTTAGATTAGGTGTGATTAGTTTAAACTTCTTGTAATTCTTTTTTATTTTCTGTAATTTAGTGTTTGGTTTTTTTGTACTATAGTTTATTTTATTTTATTTAATTTTAGGTAATTGTAGGTAATTGTAGGTAATTGTAGGTAATTTATTTAATTTATTTAATGATAGCGTAGTGTTAGGTTTAATTGTAACTTAGGTTAGGATTTATTTTACAGGTAATTTTGTAATTATTTTAGCTAGGTAGCTATTAAATAGTTATTAACTATTTAATAGCTATTGTACAAACTTGCCTGTAAAATAAAATTAAACCCTAAGATAGCTACAATGTAACTATTAGTTATATTGTAGCTATCTCAGAGTTTATTTTACAGGTAAGTATTTAGTTTTAAATAGGAATAATTTAGTTAATACGAGTAAGTTTTATTTAGATTTATTAAAATAATATTAAAGTTAGGGGGGTGTTAGTGTTAGACTTAGGTTTAGGGGTTAATAATTTTAATATAGGTGGCGGCGGGGTCCGGGAGCGGCGGTTTAGGGGTTAAACATTTAATTTAGTTGCGTCGGGGTCCGGGAGCGGCGGTTTAGGGGTTAATGAGTTTAATGTAGGTTGCGGCGGTGTAGTGGGGGGCAAGATAGGGGTTAATAACTTTAATATAGGTGGCAGTGGGCTCCGGGTGCGGTGGTTTAGGGGTTAAAAAATGTATTTAGTTGCGGTGGGGTCCGGGATCCGCAGGATAGGGGTTAATAGGTTTATGTAGGTGGCGGCGGTATAGGGGGCGGCAGATTAGGGGTTAATATATATAATGTAGGTGGCGGCGGGGTCCGGGAGTGGTCTAGAGGGTAATACATTTATTTAGTTGCAGCGGTGTGGGGGGGGCAGATTAGGGGTGTTTAGACTCAGGGTACATGTTAGGGTGTTAGGTGCAGACGTTTCCCATAGGAATCAATGGGATATCGGGCTGCAGCGAACATGAACTTTCGCTATTGTCAGACTCCCATTGATTCCAATGGGATCCACCGCCTCCAGGGCGGCGGATTGAAAACCAGGTACGCTGGCGCCGGAATAGTGGCGAGCATACCTGGTAGTAGTTTGATAACTACCAAAAGTAGTCAGATTGTGCCAAACTTGCGTTTGGAACATCTGTAGTGACGTAAGAATCGATCTGTGTCGGACTGAGTCCAGGCCATCCTGAAGAAAAGAAAAAAATTGGGGTATCCTTACCCTGCTCCAAGAGAAACCCTTCAATTCACACCAATAAAGGTATTCACACCATACCTTATGGTAAATCTTGCGAGCAACTGGCAAGGCCAGGCAGGAGCTATTAGAATCACAGATGTTCTCTCCTGCTTGATACAAGCAATGACTCGAGGAAGGAGAGTAAACGGATAGGAAAAGGAATGCAAGACTGAAGTTCCAAGGCACCACCAGGGCGTCAATCAGAGCAGCCTGTGGATCTCTAGATCTGAACCATACCTTGGAAGCTTGGCGTTTAGGCAAAATGCCATTAGATACAAATCCGAAACCCCCCACCTGAGGATTATCATTGAGAATACTACCAGGGGGAGAGCCCATTCTCTGGGATGAAAGGTCTGCCCGCTCAGAAAATCTGCTTCCCAGTTAACACCTCTGGGATGTGGATGACAGAGTGGAGACAATAATGAGACACCGCCCACTGAAGAATGTGAGACATCTCTTTCATAGCTAATGAACTCCGAGTTTCTCCCTGGTGGTTGATGTATGCCACTGAGGACTGAAGCTAGTTGAGGCTAGGCTGATAAATAATTGAAGATTGCTCTCAACTCTAGGATGTTTATGGGAAGAGAAGAATCCTCTCGATTCCAAAGACCCTGAGCCCTTAAAGAACCCCAAACTGCTCCCCAGCCCGACAGGCTGGCATCTGTGGACACAATCTCTCAGGATGGTCTCAGGAAGCATGAACCCTGAGACAGATGGTCCTGCGACATCCACCAAGATAGAGAATCTCTTGTTAGGGGACCTGGAGCTATCCTCTGAGAGAGATCTGAGTGGTCTCCGTTCCATTGTCCAAGCCTGCATAACTGTAGAGGTCTCCCCATGAGCAACCATGAGACCATTACTTTCATACACTGAGCCACTGATGGACTGATAGAGGACTGAAGAGAAAGGCAAGAGGCAAGAAGTGGATTTTATGACATCCGTCAGAAAAATCTTCATGGGAAGAGAGTCTATAATCGTTCCCAAGAAACACACCCTGGTGTCTAGCAAGAAGGAGCTCTTTTCCAGATTCACTTTCCACCCGTGGGAAGTAGAATAGACAACAACATCTCTGAGTGAGATCTTGCTAACTGAAAAGATGGCATCTGAAATTTGACCACTGCTAAAAGTGTCACTAGTACTTTTGTAAAAATTTGAAGGGGCTGTAGTAAGGCCAAAGGGATGGGCAAAAAACATAATTTATGTAAGAACTTACCTGATAAATTCATTTCTTTCATATTAGCAAGAGTCCATGAGCTAGTGACGTATGGGATATACATTCCTACCAGGAGGGGCAAAGTTTCCCAAACCTCAAAATGCCTATAAATACACCCCTCACCACACCCACAAATCAGTTTAACGAATAGCCAAGAAGTGGGGTGATAAGAAAAAAGTGCGAAAGCATAAAAAATAAGGAATTGGAATAATTGTGCTTTATACAAAAAAATCATAACCACCTTAAAAAGGGTGGGCCTCATTTACTCTTGCTAATATGAAAGAAATGAATTTATCAGGTAAGTTCTTACATAAATTATGTTTTCTTTCATGTAATTAGCAAGAGTCCATGAGCTAGTGACGTATGGGATAATGAATACCCAAGATGTGGATCTTCCACGCAAGAGTCACTAGAGAGGGAGGGATAAAATAAAGACAGCCAATTCCGCTGAAAAATAATCCACACCCCAAAACAAAGTTTAAATCATATAATGAAAAAAACTGAAATTATAAGCAGAAGAATCAAACTGAAACAGCTGCCTGAAGTATTTTTCTACCAAAGACTGCTTCAGAAGAAGAAAACACATCAAAATGATAGAATTTAGTAAAAGTATGCAAAGAAGACCAAGTTGCTGCTTTGCAAATCTGATCAACCGAAGCTTCATTCCTAAACGCCCAGGAAGTAGAGACTGACCTAGTCGAATGAGCTGTAATCCTTTGAGGCGGAGTTCTAACCGACTCAACATAAGCATGATGAATCAAAGACTTTAACCAAGATGCCAAAGAAATGGCAGAAGCCTTCTGACCTTTCCTAGAACCAGAAAAGATAACAAATAGACTAGAAGTCTTTCGGAAATCTTTAGTAAGTTCAACATAATATTTCAAAGCTCTAACTACATCCAAAGAATGCAACGATCTTTCCTTAGAGTTCTTAGGATTAGGACACAATGAAGGAACCACAATTTCTCTACTAATGTTGTTAGAATTCACAACCTTAGGTAAAAATTTAAATGAAGTTTGCAACACCACCTTATCCTGATGAAAAATCAGAAAAGGAGACTCACAAGAAAGAGCAGATAATTCAGAAACTCTTCTGGCAGAAGAGATGGCCAAAAGAAACAAAACTTTCCAAGAAAGTAATTTAATATCCAGTGAATGCATAGGTTCAAACGGAGGAGCTTGAAGAGCCCCCAGAACCAAATTCAAACTCCAAGGAGGAGAAATTGACTTAATGACAGGTTTTATACGAACCAGAGCCTGAACAAAACAATGAATATCAGGAAGATTAGCAATCTTTCTGTGAAAAAGAACAGAAAGAGCAGAGATTTGTCCTTTCAAGGAACTTGCAGACAAACCTTTATCCAAACCATCCTGAAGAAACTGTAAAATTCTAATAATTCTAAAAGAATGCCAAGAAAAATGATGAGAAGAACACCAAGAAATGTAAGCCTTCCAGACTCGATAATATATCTTCCTAGATACAGATTTACGAGCCTGTAACATAGTATTAATTACGGAGTCAGAGAAACCTCTATGACTGAGAATCAAGCGTTCAATCTCCATACCTTCAAATTTAAGGATTTGAGATCCTGATGGAAAAAAGGACCTTGCGATAGAAGGTCTGGTCTTAACGGAAGAGTCCACGGTTGGCAAGTAGCCATCCGGACAAGATCCGCATACCAAAACCTGTGAGGCCATGTTGGAGCCACCAGCAAAGCAAACGAATGCTCCTTTAGAATCTTGGAAATCACTCTTGGAAGAAGAACTAGAGGCAGAAAGATATAGGCAGGATGATACTTCCAAGGAAGTGACAATGCATCCACTGCTTCCGCCTGAGGATCCCTGGATCTGGACAGATACCTGGGAAGCTTCTTGTTTAGATGAGAAGCCATCAGATCTATTTCTGTCCCCACATTTGGACAATCTGACGAAATACCTCTGGGTGAAGACACCATTCGCCCGGATGTAATGTTTGGCGACTGAGATAATCCGCTTCCCAATTGTCTATACCTGGGATATGAACCGCAGAAATTAGACAGGAGCTGGATTCCGCCCATACAAGTATTTGAGATACTTCTTTCATAGCCAGAGGACTGTGAGTCCCTCCTTGATGATTGACATATGCCACGGTTGTGACATTGTCCGTCTGAAAACAAATGAACGACTCTCTCTTTAGAAGAGGCCACGACTGAAGAGCTCTGAAAAATGTTGATTGGTAATCTCGCCTCCTGAGATTCCCAAACCCCTTGTGCTGTCAGAGACCCCCATACAGCTCCCCAACCTGTCAGAGTTGCATCTGTTGAGATCACAGTCCAGGTTGGAAGAACAAAAGAAGCCCCCTGAACTAAACGATGGTGGTCTGTCCACCACGTCAGAGAGTGTCGTACAATCGGTTTTAAAGATATTAATTGTGATATCTTTGTATAATCCCTGCACCACTGGTTCAGCATACAGAGCTGAAGAGGTCGCATGTGAAAACGAGCAAAGGGGATCGCGTCCGATGCAGCAGTCATAAGACCTAGAATTTCCATGCATAAGGCTACCGAAGGGAATGATTGAGACTGAAGGTTTCGATAAGCTGAAACCAATTTTAGACGTCTCTTGTCCGTCAGCGACAGTCATGGACACTGAATCTATCTGCAAACCTAAAAAGGTTACACTTGTCTGAGGAATCAACGAACTCTTTGGTAAATTGATCCTCCAACCATGTTCTCGAAGAAAAGATACAAATCGATTCATATGAGATTCTGCTAAATGTGAAGACTGAGCAAGTACCAAGATATCGTCCAAATAAGGAAATACCACAATACCCTGTTCTCTGATTACAGATAGAAGGGCACCGAGAACCTTTGTAAAAATCCTTGGAGCTGTTGCTAGGCCAAACGGCAGAGCCACAAACTGGTAATGCTTGTCTAGAAAAGAGAATCTCAGAAACTGATAGTGATCTGGATGAATCGGAATATGCAGATATGCATCTTGTAAATCTATTGTGGACATATAATGCCCTTGCTGAACAAAAGGCAGAATAGTCCTTATAGTTACCATTTTGAATGTTGGTATCCTTACATAACGATTCAATATTTTTAAATCCAGAACTGGTCTGAAGGAATTCTCCTTCTTTGGTACAATGAAGAGATTTGAGTAAAACCCCAGCCCCTGTTCCAAAACTGGAACTGGCACAATTACTCCAGCCAACTCTAGATCTGACACATTTCAGAAATGCCTGAGCCTTCACTGGATTTATTGGGACACGGGAAAGAAAAAATCTTCTTGCAGGAGGCCTTATCTTGAAGCCTATGCTGTACCCTTGTGAAACAATATTCTGAATCTAAAGATTGTGAATCAAATTGATCCAAATTTCTTTGAAAAATCGTAATCTGCCCCCTACCAGCTGGGCTGGAATGAGGGCCGTACCTTCATGTGGACTTGGGAGCTGACTTTGGCTTTCTAAAAGGCTTAGATTTATTCCAGACTGGAGATGGTTTCCAAACTGATACCGCTCCTGTAGGGGAAGGATCAGGTTTTTGTTCCTTATTGTGCCGAAAGGAACGAAAACGATTAGCAGACCTAAATTTACCTTTAGATTTTTTATCCTGAGGTAAAAAAGTTCCTTTCCCCCCAGTAACAGTTGAAATAATAGAATCCAACTGTGAACCAAACAATTTATTACCCTGGAAAGAAAGGGAAAGCAAAGTTGACTTAGAAGTCATATCAGCATTCCAAGTTTTAAGCCATAAAGCTCTTCTAGCTAAAATAGCTAAAGACATATACCTGACATCAACCCTAATGATATCAAAGATGGCATCACAAATAAAGTTATTAGCATGTTGAAGAAGATTAACAATGCTATGAGTGAGGGACTTCCTGTGGGTGGAGCGTAGATGAAGGTGTGCACGCTCTAAGCTCCTGGGTCTGTGGAGCAACATACCAGCAGACACCCAGCCACAGTGCCCTATTGCTGGGGTAAAGAAGTACCCTGCCTGGGGGAATTGAATGTGGTAGGAGGAAGTCCAAAGATTCTTTAAACGCGGCTTGGAATCAGCCATAAAATATATTCGTGGGGACGGCAGGAACGCAGAGAGCAGAATAAGGGGTCGAAGTTTGCCGGCTCCTAACACCCCCACGGATAAACTAAACCCTACACAAAAGACAAGCTAAGCGGCAGCGGAAAAGAACAAAGGTACACCTAAGTGTAGGGTGCCTGGAAAGGGTTTGGAGCCGTTAGCGAGACACCTTGTGTGTGGAGAAAGTTGCTGCCCTTTACGTGACGGTACCAGGTGTAAGCCCAGCCGAGAAAAGGCCAAGAACGAGTCCAGGCGGAGTGTCATCAGTACCCGAAGGCAAGCTGCAGTAGCTGTCAGAAAAATACTTACTGGTGAAGAAGGAACCGTGGCCCAGCAGAAACAGCCAAGTGCGGTGATATCTTACCCCCCTGTAAGTCGGCGAAGGCTGATGACGTCATCTCTATGGGCCGGCCAGTGTGTGAGGAGCGTGTGCTTGAGCGCACTAGAACGCGGAGGACCTCAGCAGTACACACAGCCCAAGAGAAAACCGGCAGTAAGAATTGCCTAGAAGGTATCAGAGCCTAGCACACCGTGAAAAGGTCTGGGGGTAAGTAAGAGAGAGCAAAAAAACTGCTGATATTTGACTGTTGTTTACTCTGAAGCGCAGCTAAAAGGGCCGGTTCACCGTAAGACCAGGTGCTATCTGTAAGCTATCTGTAAGCTAAAGGTATTATCTCTGCAAGGTATATCAGTTGGGCTCACTGTAAGTGGCGGACACATCTTTACATTTAATACTGCCATAGAGTGTTGGATCTCGCCCAAAGAAGACAAGGTTGATAATTTCTGTTAATATAACGGACTCCCACCCTTTTAATGAGTATAACGAGTATTAGGAAAAATGAGTAGTGCCTATGATAGTGTAACTGGACATACATATATGAAAAGTCAAGGTGATTAAATGTTTTGTAACAAATTCCTTGTTAAAGAAGATAATAATAATAATAAGTTTGCAAGAACTGCTCGCCAATATCAGACTGTAAAGGCTCTTTAAGGCGGCCAAGGGCAGGACACGGGTTTGCCTGATGCAACAGGACTGATAAATGTGTTAGCACCCATCTGAAAACTGAGGATTAGCATAAAAGTGTGCTTCCCTGATAGGGACTGGCTAGCAATAGCCCCGGTATCAAGCAGGTTGAATCAGTGGAATCTGTGTATAAGTAGAATTTAAAACATCAGGGTATAGGCTTTTTAGAATATTGGTTTAAAGATATGCTGCTAATATAGTCCCAGCAAGGTATTGTTTGTTTGCTTGTTTGTATATAAGTGTGCAAAAGCCTCTGTTTTCTGACATATGGTATTTCCTTTTATGTGCTTGATTGGTTGTCCTCTATTTAATGGTGTATGGTTTTATGTTTCTGAAATTGGTAGCAAACTAAACATAATATACCATATAAAGCACCAGCTTAGTAGAAAGGCTGAACATTAGGCTACTGTAGGAATATGTAGTAGGTCTCTGCAGTCTAATTTCCAGGGGGATAAATTAAAATATTGGAGTACTTGGACAGGATAGGAGTATAAGACTGAAAAATCGCATTACATAGAGAGGTGTTCTTCCCTTCCCTATTAAAATCTAAGGAACCAGATAAAAAGCACCAGTCAAATTATATTGGCGTATAGGTCATGGCTTTGGAACAGAGAAACTAACTTTAGAATTTACATATAAGTGGAACACTTACTAAGTTATCTATCTATCACAGTTTTTGGCATAGGGTATTAGCCACATACAGAATTTTCAAGTATAGAAGAACAGCTGGAAAATAAGATCTCAAAATAAGATACAAGTACAATCAGAGTGCAAAAAAAAAAAAAAAAAAAAGGGACAAGGGAAGGCAGGAGAGGAGAGGAAGGGAGGGGGAAAGAGAGAAGGGAAGGGGGAAGGGAAGAGGAAGAGGAGAGGGAAGGAAAAAAAAAAAAAAGAGTCAGATTATCTCTGTCCTAGATAGAAGTGTATATATTGCAGCCACTTTTAGAAAGAGGTCCTATCAGTCTCGATGGACAAATACATGACAAGCACAAAAAATAAGTCCCCCGCCATGCCACCAAGGAAAGATAGGAAACAGAGATTAGGACAAGAAGCTGGCAGTAAGGCCAGTCTGGAAAGTCCCTCTGTAAATCAAGACACACAAATGACTATAAATCAACTAGCGGATCTTTTACTTCCGCAGTTTGAATTGGTGAAAAAGGATATTGCAGATTTATCGCAGGAGATCAGGCAGTTTGCAGTCAGAATGGCAGAAATAGAGTCTAGGGTCTCAGAAACAGAAGATAAACTAAATATCCAAGACATAAATATGAAGGAAAATACAGATAAAATCAAGGCACTTCTGTCAAAGGTGGAAGATCTGGAGGACAGATCCCGCCGGAACAATGTTAGGGTAGTGGGACTCCCAGAGAGTAGAGAGTTTCAGGACCTTTTAAAATTTGCGGCAACTACACTCCCCAAGTTATTAGGGATTCAGGCAGAAAACATAATTTATGTAAGAACTTACCTGATAAATTCATTTCTTTCATATTAGCAAGAGTCCATGAGCTAGTGACGTATGGGATATACATTCCTACCAGGAGGGGCAAAGTTTCCCAAACCTCAAAATGCCTATAAATACACCCCTCACCACACCCACAATTCAGTTTAACGAATAGCCAAGAAGTGGGGTGATAAAGTGCGAAAGCATAAAAAATAAGTAATTGGAATAATTGTGCTTTATACAAAAATCATAACCACCACAAAAAAAGGGCGGGCCTCATGGACTCTTGCTAATATGAAAGAAATGAATTTATCAGGTAAGTTCTTACATAAATTATGTTTTCTTTCATGTAATTAGCAAGAGTCCATGAGCTAGTGACGTATGGGATAATGATTACCCAAGATGTGGATCTTTCCACGCAAGAGTCACTAGAGAGGGAGGGATAAAATAAAGACAGCCAATTCCTGCTGAAAATAATCCACACCCAAAATAAAGTTTAAAGAAAAACATAAGCAGAAGATTCAAACTGAAACCGCTGCCTGAAGTACTTTTCTACCAAAAACTGCTTCAGAAGAAGAAAATACATCAAAATGGTAGAATTTAGTAAAAGTATGCAAAGAGGACCAAGTTGCTGCTTTACAAATCTGATCAATCGAAGCTTCATTCCTAAACGCCCAGGAAGTAGAAACTGACCTAGTAGAATGAGTTGTAATCCTTTGAGGCGGAGATTTACCCGACTCAACATAGGCAAAATGAATTAAAGATTTCAACCAAGATGCCAAAGAAATGGCAGAAGCTTTCTGGCCTTTTCTAGAACCGGAAAAGATAACAAATAAACTAGAAGTCTTTCGGAAAGACTTAGTAGCTTCAACATAATATTTCAAAGCTCTAACAACATCCAAAGAATGCAACGATTTCTCCTTAGAATTCTTAGGATTAGGACATAATGAAGGAACCACAATTTCTCTACTAATGTTGTTGGAATTCACAACTTTAGGTAAAAATTCAAAAGAAGTTCGCAACACCGCCTTATCCTGATGAAAAATCAGAAAAGGAGACTCACAAGAAAGAGCAGATAATTCAGAAACTCTTCTGGCAGAAGAGATTGCCAAAAGGAACAAAACTTTCCAAGAAAGTAATTTAATGTCCAATGAATGCATAGGTTCAAACGGAGGAGCTTGAAGAGCCCCCAGAACCAAATTCAAACTCCAAGGTGGAGAAATTGACTTAATGACAGGTTTTATACGAACCAAAGCTTGTACAAAACAATGAATATCAGGAAGATTAGCAATCTTTCTGTGAAAAAGAACAGAAAGAGCAGAGATTTGTCCTTTCAAAGAACTTGCGGATAAACCTTTATCTAAACCATCCTGAAGAAACTGTAAAATTCTCGGGATTCTAAAAGAATGCCAAGAAAAATGATGAGAAAGACACCAAGAAATATAAGTCTTCCAGACTCTATAATATATCTCTCTGGATACAGATTTACGAGCCTGTAACATAGTATTAATCACAGAGTCAGAGAAACCTCTTTGACCAAGAATCAAGCGTTCAATCTCCATACCTTTAAATTTAAGGATTTGAGATCCTGATGGAAAAAAGGACCTTGCGACAGAAGGTCTGGTCGTAGCGGAAGAGTCCACGGATGGCAAGAGGCCATCCGGACAAGATCCGCATACCAAAACCTGTGAGGCCATGCCGGAGCTACCAGCAGAACAAACGAGCATTCCTTCAGAATCTTGGAGATTACTCTTGGAAGAAGAACTAGAGGCGGAAAGATATAAGCAGGATGATACTTCCAAGGAAGTGATAATGCATCCACTGCTTCCGCCTGAGGATCCCGGGATCTGGACAGATACCTGGGAAGTTTCTTGTTTAGATGAGACGCCATCAGATCTATTTCTGGAAGCTCCCACATTTGAACAATCTGAAGAAATACCTCTGGGTGAAGAGACCATTCGCCCGGATGCAACGTTTGGCGACTGAGATAATCCGCTTCCCAATTGTCTATACCTGGGATCTGATTACAGACAGAAGGGCACCGAGAACCTTTGTAAAAATTCTTGGAGCTGTAGCTAGGCCAAACGGCAGAGCCACAAACTGGTAATGCTTGTCCAGAAAAGAGAATCTCAGGAACTGATAATGATCTGGATGAATCGGAATATGCAGATATGCATCCTGTAAATCTATTGTGGACATATAATGCCCTTGCTGAACAAAAGGCAAGATAGTCCTTACAGTTACCATTTTGAACGTTGGTATCCTTACATAACGATTCAATATTTTTAGATCCAGAACTGGTCTGAAGGAATTCTCCTTCTTTGGTACAATGAAGAGATTTGAATAAAACCCCATCCCCTGTTCCAGAACTGGAACTGGCATAATTACTCCAGCCAACTCTAGATCTGAAACACAATTCAGAAATGCTTGAGCTTTCACTGGATTTACTGGGACACGGGAAAGAAAAAATCTCTTTGCAGGAGGTCTCATCTTGAAACCAATTCTGTACCCTTCTGAAACAATGTTCTGAATCCAAAGATTGTGAACAGAATTGATCCAAATTTCTTTGAAAAAACTTAACCTGCCCCCTACCAGCTGAGCTGGAATGAGGGCAGCACCTTCATGTGGACTTAGAAGCAGGCTTTGCCTTTCTAGAAGGCTTAGATTTATTCCAGACTGGAGATGGTTTCCAAACTGAAACTGCTCCTGGGGATGAAGGATCAGGCTTTTGTTCTTTGTTGAAACGAAAGGAACGAAAACGATTATTAGCCCTGTTTTTACCCTTAGATTTTTTATCCTGTGGTAAAAAAGTTCCTTTCCCACCAGTAACAGTTGAGATAATAGAATCCAACTGAGAACCAAATAATTTGTTACCCTGGAAAGAAATGGAAAGTAGAGTTGATTTAGAAGCCATATCAGCATTCCAAGTTTTAAGCCATAAAGCTCTTCTAGCTAAAATAGCTAGAGACATAAACCTGACATCAACTCTGATAATATCAAAAATGGCATCACAGATAAAATTATTAGCATGCTGAAGAAGAATAATAATATTATGAGAATCATGATCTGTTACTTGTTGCGCTAAAGTCTCCAACCAAAAAGTTGAAGCTGCAGCAACATCAGCCAATGATATAGCAGGTCTAAGAAGATTACCTGAACACAGATAAGCTTTTCTTAGAAAGGATTCAATTTTCCTATCTAAAGGATCTTTAAACGAAGTACCATCTGACGTAGGAATAGTAGTACGTTTAGCAAGGGTAGAAATAGCCCCATCAACTTTAGGGATTTTGTCCCAAAATTCTAATCTGTCAGACGGCACAGGATATAATTGCTTAAAACGTTTAGAAGGAGTAAATGAATTACCCAATTTATCCCATTCTCTGGAAATTACTTCATAAATAGCATTAGGAACAGGAAAAACTTCTGGAATAACCACAGGAGATTTAAATACCTTATCTAAACGTTTAGAATTAGTATCAAGAGGACCAGAATCCTCTATTTCTAAAGCAATTAGTACTTCTTTAAGTAAAGAACGAATAAATTCCATTTTAAATAAATATGAAGATTTATCAGCATCAATCTCTGAGACAGAATCCTCTGAACCAGAAGAGTCATCAGAATCAGAATGATGATGTTCATTTAAAAATTCATCTGTAGAGAGAGAAGTTTTAAAAGATTTTTTATGTTTACTAGAAGGAGAAATAACAGACATAGCCTTCTTGATGGATTCAGAAACAAAATCTCTTATGTTATCAGGAACATTCTGCACCTTAGATGTTGAAGGAACTGCAACAGGCAATGGTACATTACTAAAGGAAATATTATCTGCATTAACAAGTTTTTCATGACAATTAGTACAAACAACAGCCGGAGGAATAGCTACCAAAAATTTACAGCAGATACACTTAGCTTTGGTAGTTCCAGCACTAGACAGCGATTTTCCTGAAGTATCTTCTGACTCAGATGCAACGTGAGACATCTTGCAATATGTAAGAGAAAAAACAACATATAAAGCAAAATTGATCAAATTCCTTAAATGACAGTTTCAGGAATGGGAAAAAATGCCAATAAACAAGCTTCTAGTAACCAGAAGCAAAGAAAAAATGAGACTGAAATAATGTGGAGACAAAAGCGACGCCCATATTTTTTTAGCGCCAAATAAGACGCCCACATTATTTGGCGCCTAAATGCTTTTTGGCGCCAAAAATGACGCCACCTCCGGAACGCCGACATTTTTGGCGCAAAAGGACGTCAAAAAAATGACGCAACTTCCGGCGACACGTATGACGCCGGAAACAGAAAAGATTTTTTGCGCCACAAAAGTCCGCGCCAAGAATGACGCAATAAAATGAAGCATTTTCAGCCCCCGCGAGCCTAACAGCCCACAGGGAAAAAAGAGTCAAATTTTTTAAGGTAAGAAAAAATGATTGATTCAAATGCATTATCCCAAATATGAAACTGACTGTCTGAAAATAAGGAATGTTGAACATCCTGAGTCAAGGCAAATAAATGTTTGAATACATATATTTAGAACTTTATAAACAAAGTGCCCAACCATAGCTTAGAGTGTCACAGAAAATAAGATTTACTTACCCCAGGACACTCATCTACATGTTTGTAGAAAGCCAAACCAGTACTGAAACGAAAATCAGCAGAGGTAATGGTATATAAATAAGAGTATATCGTCGATCTGAAAAGGGAGGTAAGAGATGAATCTCTACGACCGATAACAGAGAACCTATGAAATAGACCCCGTAGAAGGAGATCACTGCATTCAAATAGGCAATACTCTCCTCACATCCCTCTGACATTCACTGCACGCTGAGAGGAAAACCGGGCTCCAACTTGCTGCAGAGCGCATATCAACGTAGAATCTAGCACAAACTTACTTCACCACCTCCATAGGAGGCAAAGTTTGTAAAACTGAATTGTGGGTGTGGTGAGGGGTGTATTTATAGGCATTTTGAGGTTTGGGAAACTTTGCCCCTCCTGGTAGGAATGTATATCCCATACGTCACTAGCTCATGGACTCTTGCTAATTACATGAAAGAAAGGGACTCACTTCAGGTAGAACGAGCGCATAGGGTAGGAAGTGCTAGGACTTATACAGATGGAAACACACGTGCCAGGATGGTTCTAATTAGGTACTTGAATTTTCAGGACAAGATTAATATAATGCAACACTTCAGGAAATTACAAACATTAACAATTGAAGGGAAGAAAATCCTGCTGTTTCAGGACTTTTCGGCCGAGACTGCCTCAAGGAGGAGGGTTATGGCTCCATTTTGCTCAGGGTTGATCAGGGCTGGGCTTAAAGCAGCATTGATTTACCCTGCCAAAATAACGGTTTTAACCATGGAAGGGAGAGTTGTGTTAAATTCAGTAAAAGAAGCACAAGATTTCTGTCAGGAGAATAACATAGAGGTCTGAATAGGTACTATCATGTTACAAGGTTATTAAAGGTAATAAGAATACATATGAATCTTAAATGTTCAAGAGGGAATTTTTATGTTGTAAGGTTATTAATAGCTAGAAGACTGTATCAGAATTTTAATTTATTCAGTACAATAAAAGGTTATGGGAAGGGGGGGGGAGTATGGGCGGTTCCCTGTGTCATTTTTTTTTTTCTTCTTTCTCTTCTTCCTTTAGATTAAAATGTCAGAACCTTTAAAGTTAGTGTCGTGGAATGTGGGGGGTATAACCTCCCCCATTAAACGGAAAAATGTTTTGAGAATGTTGAAAGGGGAGAAGTCGGATATTATTTTTCTGCAGAAACTGCATCTGAAGGATCATGAAATAGTAAAACTGAAAGTTAACTGGGTGGCAGAAATTGTAGCTACCTCATGTAATAAGCGTAAGCGAGGTGTGGCCATCATCATAAATAAAAAGGTTAATTATAAAATTCTTAAACAAGAGTGTGATCTGCAGGGTAGGTACATAGTCCTCCAGGTACAGATAGAGGGCGTCTGCTGGACCTTTTGCAATATTTACGCTCCAAATAAACTCGAGAAAAGCTTCTGGCAAAAGATTCAACAGAAAATCATACCACATTTAGAGCAGAATTTGATTATAGCTGGAGATATGAATCTTACGTTATACCCAGAGATGGACAGGTCTAGAGTTAGAGGCTGTCAAGCAAATAACAGAGAAGCCAAATTTTTTAGGAATTATATTAAGACATTAAAGTTGAATGATATTTGGCGACAGCAACACCCGGACGATCGGGTGTACACATGTGAATCCAAGGCACACAGAAGCTTTTCTCGCATTGATTTATTTCTGATAAGTCAGCAAATAGCTAAGCTTGAAGTTGAAACCCAAATAGCAGACCTATTGTTATCTGACCATGCCATTGTAAGTTTGCGGGTCTGGCCAGATAAGAGGGTTAGAAGACCTGGGAACTCGTTTCACTTTCCGGCTTATATGAGTCAAAATATACAGTTTACTAATTGGTTAAATGTAAAATGGTTAGAATATTGTGACCTGAATAAAGGATATACTAACAAAACAGAAACCTTTTGGGAAGCAGGGAAAGCTGTCATGCGTGGAGAAATTAAGGGATACATGGTCAAGTTAACACGTAAATTGAAAGCTAGAGAGTTACAATTGGCCAACCAGCTTAGGAATGCATACAACAGATACCTCCAATCTCCGAATCAAGCAACATGGAGTAAATATATCTCCGCTAAAAATGTAAGGGCAGGGGAAGATCTTAAGGCAAGGTCTAAGTTTCAAGGATATCAGGGGTTTCAGCCAAACATTTGGTAAAAATAGTAAAGTTCAGACAAAAGAAAAATATTATAGCAACAATAAAAGATGGTAACAAGGTAATAACTCAATCGGCAGAGATTAGGGAAGCATTTTACAAGTATTTTCATAGCATATATACCAGCGGTGGAATAGATGAAAGAGCTAAGGCACAATTTTGGGAAAAAATCAAATTACCTAATATATCAGCAGTTGATCTAGAACATATTAATGCGGTTATAACAGAGTCAGAAATAGCCAAGGTAATACAAAGGATAAAATCTGGAAAAGCAGCAGGCCCTGATGGTCTCCCGATCGAATTTTACAAAATTCTATCAGCCACAATTGGCACCACATTAAAGAAGCTATACAATGATTATTTCTTATCACAAGCCTTAAAATCCCCTTACTTCTCAGATTCAATTGTCACCTTGATATATAAGAAGGGCAAAAAGCCAGATGAGTTATCTGCCTACCGTCCAATCTCCCTGTTAAATCAGGACTATAAAATCTTGATGTCAATTATTGCCGAAAGATTAAAGAGTGTCATAGGCAAATTGATACATACAGACCAGGCAGGCTTCATCCCGAACAGGAGCTCGGTTCGGAATATGAGAAGAGTATTGACAGCCGTGGACCATTTTCACCAGATCGGCCAACAGTGCAGAAGGGATTGTCATAACACTAAGAAAAAAGATTTTGCCTTAATCACCATTGATGCTGAAAAAGCTTTTGACTCCATTGAATGGAACCATCTCATAACCTCTCTTGAAAACTTTGGTTTCTCTGGCCGGTTGGTCGATCTGGTGAGAATGGTCTACAAGGAACCTAGGTCACAGCTTCTAGTGAATGGGGAATTAACGCAACATATTATCTTAGAGAAAGGAACCCGTCAGGGCTGTCCACTATCCCCACTCCTATTTGACCTCGCCTTTGATCCCTTGGTAGTATATTTGCGGCAAACAATACAACCAGTCAAGATTGGTAGGGAGACTTTACTCATTTCTCTATATGCTGACGATATACTCCTATTTCTAAAGATACAGTAAACTCTATCCCATGTGTCCTGAAAATTATCACAGAGTATAGCACCTTCTCTGGTTACAAAATTAACCCTAAAAAATCAGAGCTATTATGGGTCAATAAAACAAGGCAAAGTTGCAATTACATCTTCAGAGAAGTAAAGGCCATCAACTATCTAGGGATTAAGATTACTAGGAATCCTAGGGAATGGTATCAATTAAATTTCAAGGAATTCTTTGATAAAATTCAAGCTAATCTTAATAAATGGAATCTACTTTTTCTGTCAATTTCGGCCAGATGCATGATAATTAAGACAATTATATTTCCTAAAATCTTATTTTTGTTGCAAAACTTACCCCTCCTGGTCACAAGGAAAGATATAACTAGATATAATAAAGCCTGCTGTTCCTTTATTTGGGGGAAGAAGAGACCAAGAATCTCTATAGATAAAATGAGCAACTCCAAAGTATACGCAGGGTTCTCTATTCCAAACATTAAATATTATAATTTAATAGCCCTGGCCAAATTCGGATTAGATTGGCTTACTAAATCAGAATACGTAACATACTATAAGTTAGACGCGGAGCTGATCAGACCTTTCAGTCCTCTAGCCATGTTACATTGTCCATATAGGAAGCTGCCCCAGAATATTGATAGAATGTTAACATTTGTTAATATTATTAAAGGGTGGCAGCTATACTGCTCTTTAGTGGGACAGGAATTTCGTGTGTCCCCATTTTTACCAATTATCGGGTGTGTGGATTTCCCATCAGGTCTCAACCACAAAGTATTTTTTGACTGGAGGGAGAAAGGCCTAAATTATTTTGCGCAGCTAAAAAACGATAGGGATGGCCAGATTTGTACCTTTCAGAGCCTTGTAGAACAATATCACCTCCCAACCAATAACTTCTATGCATACTTGCAGGTACGCCATTATATTGAAAGATCTAATAGAGAAGTGGCAACTGAATGGGGACTGTTTCAAATAGCACCGGGCCTAAAACTCTATCAAGCAGGGAAACGTTCAATTTCCTGGTGGTATAAAAAAATTCTGACAAATAAGGGTTTGGAACATATTAACCTGGCCAAGGAAAAATTTAATAAATATTTTGAAAGGTTACAAGGAGAGGACATATTACAAAGTATTAAACATACGGCCGAGGCGACTTCATGTATTAGCTGGAGAGAATCACAGTGTAAAATCATAAATAATTTCTATTTGACCCCAGCTAGAATGGCCAAATGGACGGAGTCAAAGGCAGGGAGCTGTTTTAAATGTACACGGGCAGGGGCAGACCTTCTACATTGTATTTGGAGTTGCCCAAAAGTAAGGCAATACTGGGCAAAGGCTCAGTATTGGTTGAACTGTTATCTCCAGAGTAAAATGGAGTTACAGGCAGAACATATATTTTTCCTAAAAAAGTCGGCCATTATGGGGGATAGACAGTTGGTTAATTTAGTCATACTGGTAGCGCGTAGTCTGCTTTTCAAAAACTGGAGACAAAGAGAAACTCCCTGTATGAGGGAAGTTACTAATATCATTAAAACACAGATGTTTGTAGAAAGGCAGAACCTCAAGGCAGACTCAGAAAAGCAGTTTAAGAATTATTTTAAAAAATGGGGAAGCCTGATTAGTTCTTGGACACCAGAACAGCAGGGTTATTTTCTAAAGCCTTTTCAGAACGCAATACCATTCTTAAATCTGATTGTATCCGGTGTATTGCCTAGGTCTTGGCTAACAGAGAGGGCCAGTTGATACAGGTTAATGTAAGTAGGGGTGTGAGCATATATAAAAAAAATATATATTTTTTTCTCTTTTCTTTTTTCTTTCTTTTTTTCTCTGCCCCGCCCTTCGCCCCCCTCCCCCTTATGCTTTAGCGTTATGTGCTTCTTTGCTGTTTTTTGACGTTGAGGTACATAGATTTTTAATTTAGTAAAAATTGAATGTATGTAAATCAGAATTTTTCCTTTCTTTTCGGAAGGATCATTGTAAGTTTGGAAAAAGTGAGGTCAAGAACAAGTGTTTTTTTCTCGTTTGTTGGTATACATTCAATCCCGCTGAGGGAGAACTCTAAGACATGTATGATATAAGATATGTTATGTTAATTTATATGTGTGTATACACAAAGATTTAACTTTCTGTGTTGATTATGTTGTATCATATGATGAACCTCAATAAAAAAAATAAAAAAATAAAAAAACAATGCTATGAGTATTATGATCTGTTACTTGTTGTGCTAAAGCTTCCAACCAGAAAGTTGAGGCTGCAGCAACATCCGCCAAAGATATAGCAGGTCTAAGAAGATTACCTGAACATAAGTAAGCTTTTCTTAGAAAGGATTCAATTTTCCTATCTAAAGGATCCTTAAAGGAAGTGCTATCTGCCATAGGAATAGTAGTACGTTTAGCAAGAGTAGAGATAGCCCCATCAACCTTAGGGATTTTGTCCCAAAACTCTAATCTGTCAGATGGCACAGGATATAATTGCTTAAACCGTTTAGAAGGAGTAAATGAATTACACAAATTAATTCCATTCCCTGGAAATTACTTCAGAAATAGCATCAGGGATGGGAAAAACCTCCAGAATAACTACAGGAGGTTTAAAAAACGTATTCAAACGTTTTGATTTAGTATCAAGAGGACCAGATTCCTCTATTTCTAATGCAATTAAAACTTCTTTAAGTAAAGAACGAATAAATTCCATTTTGAATAAATATGAAGATTTATCAGTATCAACCTCTGAAACAGAATCCTCTGAACCAGAAAAAGCATTATCAGAAACAGAATCAGAATGATGGTGTTCATTTAAAAACTCATCTGAAAAATGAGAAGTTTTAAAAGACCTTTTACGTTTACTGGAAGGAGGAATAACAGACATAGCCTTCTTAATAGATTTAGAAACAAAATCTCTTATGTTAACAGGAACACCCTGAATATTAGATGTTGATGGAACAGCAACAGGTAATGGAACATTACTAAAGGAAATATTATCTGCATTAACAAGTTTGTCATGACATTCATTACAAACAACAGACGGAGGAACAGTTACCACAAGTTTACAACAAATACACTTAACTTTGGTAGATCCAGCATCAGGCAGCAATTTTCCAGAAGTATCTTCTGATTCAGGGTCAATCTGAGACATATTGCAATATGTAATAGAAAAAACAACATATAAAGCAAAATTGATCAAATTCCTTAAATGATAGTTTCAGGAATGGGAAAAAATGCCAATGAACAAGCTTCTAGCAACCAGAAGCAAATAAGCAATGAGACTTAAATAATGTGGAGACAATAATGACGCATATATTTTTTGGCGCCAAAAAAGACGCCCACATTATTTGGCGCCTAAATGCTTTAAGCGCCAAAAATGACGCCACATCCGGTGACGCCGACATTTTTGGCGCAAAAAACGTCAAAAAAATGACGCAACTTCCGGCGACAAGTATGACGCCGGAAATGACAAAGAAAATTTTTGCGCCAAAAATGACGCAATAAAAAGAAGCATTTTCAGCCCCCGCGAGCCTAACAGCCCACAGGAAAAAAGTCAAATTTTAAGGTAAGAAAAAATTGATTATTCATATGCATGATCCCAAATAATGAAACTGACTGTCTGAAATAAGGAATATTGAACATCCTGAATCAAGGCAAATAAATGTTTAAACACATATATTTAGAACTTTATATAAAAGTGCCCAACCATAGCTTAGAGTGTCACAAAAATAAGACTTACTTACCCCAGGACACTCATCTACATGTAGTAGAAAGCCAAACCAGTACTGAAACGAGAATCAGTAGAGGTAATGGTATATATAAGAGTATATCGTCGATCTGAAAAGGGAGGTAAGAGATGAATCTCTACGACCGATAACAGAGAACCTATGAAATAGACCCCGTAGAAGGAGATCATTGAATTCAAATAGGCAATACTCTCTTCACATCCCTCTGACATTCACTGCACACTGAGAGGAAAACCGGGCTCCAGCCTGCTGCGAAGCGCATATCAACGAAGAATCTAGCACAAACTTACTTCACCACCTCCATGGGAGGCAAAGTTTGTAAAACTGATTTGTGGGTGTGGTGAGGGGTGTATTTATAGGCATTTTGAGGTTTGGGAAACTTTGCCCCTCCTGGTAGGAATGTATATCCCATACGTCACTATCTCATGGACTCTTGCTAATTACATGAAAGAAAACTGGAAGTGTTTCTCTAGAAAGGCAAACAGCAAAAATAGGAGATGTTCCCAGTAAATGGGAACATGAAGATACGCGTCCTTTAGGTCTATGGTAGTCATGAACTGACTCTCCTGGATCAAGGGTAGAATGGAACCAATATTCTCCATTTTGAAGGATGGAACCTTGAGAAATTTGTTGAGACACTTGAGGTCCGATATGGGTTGAAAAGTTCCCTCTTTCTTGGGAACTACAAAAATATTTGAATAGAATCCTTGACCCTGTTCCACTATGGGAACTGGAAACATTACTCCCAGAGAAGAGAGATCCAGTTTAAGAAGGCCACACCCTTCACCTGGTTGGTAAAAAACCTTGACAGCAAAACCTGGCCCTAGGGGGGAAGACTTGAATCCTATCCTGTATCCCTGAGATACTACTTCCACAGCCAAAGGATCTGGGACATCGCGGATACAAGCCTGTTGAAAAAATTAAAACATGCCCCCTACTTGATCCATGATTGGATCGGGGGCGGCCCCTTCATGCTGCCTTAAATTCAGAGGAAGGTTTCTTGGATTGCTTCCCTTTATTCCAAGGGTGACTACTTCTCCATGAGGTCCTGGATTCCCCCGGCTTGCAAAAAGAAGAGGAAGACTTTTGTTCCTTGAAGCTACGAAAGGAACAAAAAAAAGTTTTTGTTTTTTTATATATAAGGCTGCTTAGAGCTTTAAGATCCTAGAGAACAAGTGCCGTGTGTGAGGCCTGAGCTCACTACATTCAGATTATGAGACTGACATGCTATCCTACTGCGCTAACAAGGCCCAGCTGATGACCTAGGCCCTAAAAGGAAATCCAGCCCCAGCAGTTGGAAATGAACCAACTACCCTATAGATGCAAGACAAACCATCCTCAATAGGGAAAAAGGAAATAGATAAATAAAGTTCATTCCCCCCATAGGTTAACATTAAACCTATTATGAGACTAGGGTCAAAGAATGTCATAACATAATATATATATATATATATATATATATATCCTCAATAGAAGAAATATTCTAAATTTGTATTCCTATATCTAAATTATAGAAATAAATATACTGGAGATACAAGAGTTAGCAAGTATCACCGCAATATGAGAAACATTAAAGAAGCCCCTAAGCTTAAATAGGGCAACAAACATATTCATCCCAGTATGAGAGAGAATATTATGATTTCCAGAAGACAGAAAAAAACAAGAAATTTGCAGGAAATTGAAAATGTAAATCCTGTAGGTTATAGTACTTCTGACTGCAATCGCACATACAGAATAATAGATGTGTCAGAGAACGATCTTATACGCCCATAGGGTCTGGAACTAAAATCTCCCCTGGGTATCTCAGTGACTATCCACTGAGCCACCATAGAAATCTCATAAAATTATGAAAGCATATAAACAAAATATGAACGTAAAAGAACAAAATGTATGCTTACCTGATAAATTTCTTTCTTTCCTGATATGGAGAGTCCACAACATTCAATTACTAGTGGGGAATATCACTCCTGGCCAGCAGGAGGAGGCAAAGAGCACCACAGCAAAGCTGTTAAGTGTCACTCCCCTAACCAAAAATCCACAGTCATTCGACCGAAGGGAAATGGAAAAGGAATAACACAAAGGTGTAGAGAGGTGCCTGAGGTTTAGTAAAAAAAACTGTCTTAATAAAGGATGGGGTCGTGGGCTCTCCATATCCGGAAAGAAAGACATTTATCAGGTAAGCATAAAATTTGTGATATGGAGAGTCCACCACGTCATTCAATTACTAGTGGGAACCAATACTCAAGCTAGAGGACACAGAATGAACAGGGAGGGAGAACAAGACAGGCAGACTTAAACAGAAGGCACCACCCCTTGAAGAACTTTTCTTTGAGTTCCTCCCTGGTGGTTCATGTAAGCCACTGAGGTTATGTTGTCCAACTGAAACCTGATAAACCAGGCTAAGGACAATTGAGACCAAGCCATCAGACCATTGTAAATCGCTCTCAATTCCAAGATGTTTATGAGGAGAGCAGACTTCTCCCAAGTCCATAGTCCCTGCACCTTTAATGAGTCCCAGGCTGGCGTCCGTGGTCACAATCACCCAGGAAGGTCTCTGGAAGCATGTGCCCTGAGACAGATGGTCCTGAGAAAGCCACCACGGGAGAGAGTCTCTTGTCGACTGGTCTAGATCTATCCTCTGAGACAGATCCGAATGGTCTCCGTTCTATTGTCTGAGCATGCATAATTGCAGAGCTCTCAAATGTAATCGAGCAAAGGGAATGATGTCCATGGAAGTGACAATCAGACCAATTACCTCTATATATTGAGCCACTGATGGCCAAACAGTAGACTGTAGAGAGAGGCAAGAGGAGAGAATTCTGGATTTTAAGACCTCCGTCAGAAAAATTTTCATAGATAGGGAATCTATTATGGTCCCTAAGAAAACCACCCTTGTAGCTGGAACAAGATTCACTTTCTAACCGTGGGAACATAGAAAAGACAACAAGATCTCTGTATGAGCGTTTGCTTGTTGAAAAGATGGCGTCTGAACCAATATGTCATCCAGGTAGGGAGCCACTGCAATTCCCTGAGACTTGATCACTGCCAAGAGAGCCCCCAGAACCTTTGAGAAAATTCTGGGAGCTGTGGCAGGGCCAGACGGAAGAGCCACAAGCAAAAAGTGTCTAGAAAGGTAAATCTCAGGAATTTGTGATGAACCCTGTGGATGGGAACATGAAGATACGCGTCTATAGTCGTCAAGAACTGACCCTCTTGGACCAAAGAAAGAATGGAACAAATGGTTTCCATTTTGAAGGATGGTACCCTGAGAAACTTGTTGAGGCACTTTAGGTCTAAAATGGGTTGAAAATTTCCCTCTTTTTTGGGCACCACGAACAGATTTGAATAGAATCCTAGACCCTGTTCCCTTACTGGAACTATCACTCCCAGGGAGGAAAGGTCCTGAACGCAGTTCAAGAATGCCTCTCTTTTTACCTGGTCTGCAAATAATCTTGAGAGGTGGAATCTGCCCCTGGGAGGGAAAGTTTTGAATTCTATTTTGTAACCCTGAGATACTATGTCCACAGTCCAAGGATCTGGGACATCTCGTCTCCACGCTTGACAAAACAGGGAAAGTCTGCCCCCCGCTTGATCTGATTCCGGACCAGGGGCTGACCCTTCATGCTGACTTAGACTCAGCTGAGGGTTTCTTTGATTGCTTCCTCTTATTCCAAGACTGATTGGACTTCCCAGAAGACTTGGACTGCTCCTGCTTGGAAGAGGGAGAGGAAGACTTTTGACCTTTGAAGTTACAAAAGGAACAAAAATTACTTTGACGTCCTTTGAGTCTGTTCTTCTTGTCTTGCAGTAGAAAATACCCTTATCAGAAATTATTTCTGCCAGACCAGGTCCGAACAAGGTCTTACCCTTGTAAGGAAGCACCAGAAGCTTGGACTTAGAGGTAACATCGGCCACAATGCCCTGCGGGCTAGGATAGTGAAGCCAGACATCTTGGCTCCCAGTCTAATAACGTGCATGTTAGCATCAGAAATAAAGTAATTTACTAGTTTGAGAGCCTTAATCCTATCTTGTATCTCCTCCAATGGAGTCTCTACTAAAATTGATTCAGACAAGGCGTTGCACCAATAAGATGTCGCACTTGCTACTGTGGCAATACAAACTGCAGGTTGCCATTGAAGACCTTGATGAACATAGATCTTCTTCAAATAAGCTTCCAGAGTTTTGTCCATGGGATCCTTAAAGGAGCAGCTATCCTCTATAGGGATCGTAGTTCCAGAGTAGAAATAGCCCCTTCTACTTTAGGCACCGTGTGCCAAGAATATTTAATGGAGTCAGCAACAGGAAACATATTTTTACATACAGGAGATGGGGAGAAAGGAATCCCTGGCTTCTCAAATTCCTGTGAAATAATCTCTGTCACATGGTCTGGAACAGGAAAACTTCCCCAGAGGAAGGAACATCATAGTATTTATTAAGTTTACTAGACTTCTTAGGGTTGACAACGACAGAAGTATCGGAGTTGTCCAAAGTAGCCAATACCTCCTTTAACAGTACACGAAGGTGTTCAAGCTTAAATCTAAAGTTTACTTCTTCAGTATCAGATGAAGGAATGATACTGTCCGAATCTGAGATTCCACCCTCAGAGACTACTGACGTTTCCTCCTCATCAGACTTATGAGGGAGGGCAACCTGCGTAGCAGTAGGTGGAACAGAAACCTTACTATCTGAATGTTTAATTTCCCTCTTGCTTTTTCCCAGCATGGGAAAAGCAGATAATGCTGCAGATACCGCAGAAGATACATGTGCAGCAAAAGCTGCAGGCAAATAAACTCCTCCAGGAGGCTGAGAAGAACTGCAGGGCACTGTATGTGATGCCATAGAGGCTTGGAACGTTTGATGAGAAAGCCGTTGCATTGCCTGAACAGCATCATCCTGAGAGACATTGGGCTCAGCGGGCAACAATTTATCTTTAAATTGAAGTGTTCTAGCTAAGCATGCAGCACAGAATTGCATACGCAAAACAATTTGTGCCTCTAGGCATAACAAGCATTTGTCAAAAGACACAGAGTCTTCCATGTCCATAATACTAAATAAAATAATTCCCAAATTGTAGAAATTTTTTAAATACACTGTCACTTTAAGAATTTTTAATACCACAGCTGCTTAACGTTATGCAAAAATTCTTTAGAATAATAAACTAATCAGGCCCCCTACACCTCAGACAGGCTGAGGTGCCTTACTGTAACACTTATACAAAATTTGGCTGCCAGAAGTCTCTAAAAATGATTGTATAGTAGATCAACACTGAAGAGACTGAAATTCAATGACCCCGCTCCGCTCTGAATATCCAACAGCAGAGAAAAGTCACATGACCGTCAGAGAGGGTAAACTACGCAGCAAGTAAAAGGCGTGCGTTTCCTACAAAACCGGAGCTAAATTTATACAAATGCTCAAGCAGTCTGTTGGTTAGCCTGTTCTAGCTAAGCAAGCAAAGAAAACCAACTGCCAAATTTTAAGTTTATACATAAATCCTTGTATATAACATAAGCCCCACACACATACTAATAAAGTATTTCAACAAAATTAGCCCAAAGAGAAAAAACGTCCCAATAAAGGGAAGATTAACCCCAAGTCTTAACATACATAATGTGCCTGCCCACTGCCAAAGAGAATCCTGTATAAAGGATTTTAAAAATGTCCCCATCTACTGCATATGAAATATTCTTCTGAAATGTAAATCTCCAAGACAAAAGCACTTACCTGTAGTCTAGCTATCCGGCAGGAAGACAGCTCACAAAGCGTGAAAGGCCACATACTCCTTACAGAGACCTGTAGAAAAAGAAAGAACAGAGTAACCAACTCTGACTTTCTGTACCATGGGCAGCTATGTGTTAGGAAACAATGCAAGGACTACCTCACAACTTCCTAACTGCTTAAAAGCCACCACTACTCTACTGAAGAGATTGACGTGGACTCAGCTAAACCAAAATCCTTGCTTGCAGGGAAAAGTACCCGAAAAAGTAATTAATTTCTTCAGACACCAAACTTTACCTCCTCCATTGACAGAGGCAAAGAGAATGACTGGGGATTAAAGAAAGGAAGAGCTTTGCTGTGGTGCTCTTTGCCTCCTCCTGCTGGCCAGGAGTGATATTCCCCACTAGTAATTGAATGATGTTGTGGACTCTCCATATCTTAGGAAAGAAAAGGTCTTAATGTTACTTCGATAATAAAGCATATAGTGATATCAAACATGTCACAACAGCGTAGAAGGCCCCTTCTAAGAAAGAGAATGAATAGCATACTATAAAGGATAAAATTGATCCTTTTAGAGACCCATAAAAATTATGCATATTACATAAAATAATTACAGTGAAACTGCAACCAGATGGCAGCCAACACTAAGAAAACACAGTCAGGTGAGCAAAATGTCTTGAAAAGAAGAGTGTAGTAACAAAGGGTCATGTACGATAGTAGGGACAACTGATACAAGATGAGCCCTTCCAGTAAAAAAGACATCTACACTTCTGAATAAAACTGAGCTGAATCTTCAAGCAAAGTGTCAGAGATATCTGCAGCCTCTAAAGAAAATAGAGTATCCATTGATAAAGCAAAATTAAGGCAGGGAAAGATTCTTGATTAGAGCAGACAGAACTGCGCTATACCTCATTCAATCTCTATGTAAGAGATTCTACTTACTATCAGCTGTAGATCACATGTATGCGAAAACAAATATAGCGGCACTCTAGTGACCACCCACCATGGCGGATCTTCTACAAAGCATACCGGCAAGAATCGGGGCACGTCAAATAAATAAAATGGCAACCTGATTATATACTCCCCAGCACGCAAGGCGGTCTCACTACCGTGATCTCGAATAGCAAAGGGATGACCGGCATAACAGCCTGGGACTCTTTCAAAGTCCTAACAATTTCAGCTGCGCAATTTCTGAAGCACACAAAAATATTGCAACTACATTAGTCCGATCCCACATCTTATATACTGAGGGAACCAAAGAGATTCATAAATAAAGTTCCCATACCAATACATAAGCACTACAATGTCCGTAAAAATGGATCTTCCAGGGAATATAAGGTGTGAGTGAAAGTATCTCCCTGATACCCGGGTTCTCACACACCATAAGCCAGGCTCCTATTATTAAAATAACCCGGTAATGGAGGCAGCAACTTCCTTGTCCCTGGCAAAAACCCAGGTACCTGCTCAGCCACAATATGTCTAAACTTAACAGACATATATAAAAAGTAGGCCCTTTCGGAAGGAAGCAGGTCCCACCAGGTCCCTGAATATCCCAGTCCTTTTCCATGATATCTCTGTCAATGAAATATAAATGAAAGGACTTACTCTCCAGGGTCTTCAGCTGTGGAGCAGTCACAGCACATCCAGGTCTGTCAGCCTCATCTGATCGCTGACAGGGACCTGAAGAGAAAGAAAAACAGAGTAACCAACCCTGGTTTTGTATCAAAGTCACCATTACTCTTACTAAAGAGATTTACATGGACACAGCATTGCCCCAATCCTTGCTTTCAGGGAAAAGTATTCATAAAAGGATTAAAATCTTCAGACACCATCTTCGCACATCCTCCTGATGTGCAAGGCAAAGAATGACTGGGGATTATGGGTAATAGGAGTGACACTTAAAGGGACAGTCAAGTCCAAAAATGTTTTCATGATTCAAATAGGGCATGTAATTTTAAAAAACTTTCCAATTTACTTTTATCACCAATTTTGCTTTGTTCTCTTGGTATTCTTAGTTGAAAGCTAAACCTAGGAGGTTCATATGCTAATTTCTTAGAGGGATAGTAAATACACACAGTGAGAAGCACACTCACAGGAACGAACAACCGGCTCAATACCATTGTTAGCCTGTTCTATGGCGATTTACCACCTGGGAGCAGCTTCTTTTAGCCCAGTAATGCTTTTCACAGAGAAGAACTTTCCTGTAGTATAACAGTCTGATCCCGCCTATTACAGTCAGTCCAGCGCCGAAATACCACGCAATTCACTCTGAACAAGGAACATAGCAAACCCAGACGATCGTTTCGGCCTTCATTTCTTAGACCTTGAAGGCCACCTCTAATCTGAATGTTTTTTCACCACTAGAGGGCATTAGTTCATGTGTTTCATATAGATAACATTAAGCTCACACATGTGATGTTATCGAGGAGTGAGCACTGATTGGCTAAAATGCAAGTCTGTCGAAAGAACTGAAATAAGGGGGCAGTCTGCAGAGGCTTATATACAAGATATTTACAGAGGTAAAACATGTATTATTATAACTGAGCATCTCACAATTTTAAAAATGAAGAAATGAACAGCAGCCAATTAGCATCAACAGTGCTGAGTTCATGAACTCTTTTACTGTGATCTCATGAGATTTCACTTAACTCTCATGAGATTTAATTGTAAACTTCCTTACACTGAATAGGGAAATAAGATGAGAGTGCACGAAAGCTCATTCCTTCCGCTGTCCCAGGACAGACATACTGATTTGTTGCTTAGAAGTCCTTTACAATGGGATGTGGCTACTGAGAAACTTTTGAGGTAAAATATCTTTCTTTTTTACATAGAGATGTTCAGGTGATATTTTCTAGTCAGCTTTTTACAGCTATACTGCATCACTGTCAATTGTTTAATCATTTGGGTAGTATGGCCTTTTAAACAACAAAAATTCTGGTGTTGACTGTCCCTTTAACAGCTCTGCTGGGGTGTTGAATTCCCACTAGTAATTGGAATGGAATCGTGGATTCTACATGCCATTGGAAAGAAATATAATAATATGTACTTTGATTACTTAACCTGCAAATTTATACTGCAGTTTCTCGGCCTCGCCATTTACCCTTTCTTTAAGTTTCTGAATAGTACTGCTCTAACTCCCAACACACAATTCCTTTAATGGCTGTATCTATGTACACCTTTGCTTTGGTAGAATGCAAGACTTTAACACTCATTATATGCTGGAGCATGCCTAGAAGCAAATAGAAGCTGCTGTGAACTCAGTTGAAATACAATGCCTGTGTTTCTAATGCTAAAAACTTATAAGGAGGGGTGGATCAGACTAATCCAGACAGAATGGCTATGTCACTAATTTTGCTTATATTTGAAAATCATTTTAAAATATTTTTTAATTAATTAGCCCTTTTAGGATATGCACAGATCTCAACATGTTTTATGGCACTTTAACTGGGTTTGCTTTTTCTCTTGATCTTTGTTTCTTGAAAGCTCAAATTACAGATGGAAAATGTCTGATATTTTTATCTTTACATTTAAAAAAAAACCCTGCAATTTCATAAAGGTGTGTAGACATTTTATATCCACTGTAAGATGTTTTTAAATGGACATAAAAGTCTACAATGTTAAGGTTAATAGGCTCCCCACAGGGGTAATCAGAACAAAACACAAAATATAGTTAACAAAAATGGTTACCTTATTTCATGGTTTCACCTAGAGATGATTCCAAACCTCTGACACCAGCACTCTTTCTTTGTGTGTAAACTCTCTTATGTTTTGGTTAAGTTAATTTAATAGGGAAAATGGTACTGTTATGTTATTTTAATTACTCTTAGTTGTCAGATAAGTATGTAAACAATATTTTCTGATATATTTTGTGATGTCAGTACAGCATACTGGTGTTGAATATACATTATGCTCTGGTTTTAGTCAAAAAGATGGGATAACAATGTAAAAAAAACAAATTTATGCTTACCAGATAACTTCCTTTCTTTCCTGGCAGGGAAAGTCCACGACTTCATTCCTTACTGTTGGGAAATACAACACCTGGCCACCAGGAGAAGGCAAAAACACCCCAGTCAAAGGCTTAAATATCCCTCTCACTTCTTCTATCCTCCCAGGCATTCGGCCGAGGGAACAAGGAAAAGTAGAAGAAACATCAGGGTATAAAGGTGCCAGAAGAAAGAATAAAAAGGGAGCCAACCAAACAAAATATCTTATGGGTGGGGTCGTGGACTCTCCCTGCCAGGAAAGAAAGGAATTTATCTGGTAAGCATACATTTTGTTTTCTTTCCATAAGGCAGGGAGAGTCCACGACTTCATTCCTTACTGTTGGGAAAACCATACCCAAGCTCCAGAGGACACTGAAGGAATAACGGGAGGGAACAAAAAAAAAAAAAAAGGAGGCGGACCCTAATCTGAGGGCACCACAGCGTGCAAATCCTTTCTCCCAAAAGATGTTTAAGCCGAAGCAAATACATCAAACTTGTAAAATTTAGAAATAGTATGTAAGGAGGACCAGGTTGCCGCCCTACAAATCTGTTCCATAGAGGCCTCGTTCTTAAAAGCCCAGGAAGAAGCTACTACTCTAATGGAATAAGCCGTAATCCTCTCAGGAGGCTGTTGTCCCGCTGTCTCATAAGCTAGGCGGGTGACACGCCTCAACCAGAAAGACGTAGTGGTCTTCTGACCCCTACGTTTACCTGCATAGATGACAAACAAAGATGAAGATTGTCTGAACTCCTTAGTAGCCTGAAGGTAAAATTTCAAGGCACAAACCACATCTAGATTATGAAGCAAACGTTCCTTCATAAAGAAAGGATTAGGACACAAGGAAGGAACAACAATCTATTGATTAATGTTCTGATCTGATACCATCTTAATAAGGAAACCTAACTTAATATGTAAAACCGGCTTATGAGCGTGAAAAACAAGGTAAGGGAGATCACACTGCAAGGCAGAAATCTCTGAGACCTTGCGAGCAGAGACAATAGCCAACAGAAACAGAACCTTCCAGGATAACAGTTTAATGTCAACAGTATGCATTGGCTCAAACAGAGCCTGATGCAACATACAAAGAACAAGGCGTAGCCACCCTTCAAAACACAGGGCTGATCCTAGTCAGGGCCTTAACAAAGGACTGCACATTCAGAAGCTCAGCTAATCTCTTGTGTAGCAACACCGATAGGGCCGATAGCTGTCCCTTCAGGAAACTAGCAGATATTATTATTATTCTTTATTTATAAAGCGCCAACAGATTCCACAGCACTGTCCATGGGTAACAAAGATAAAAGGACAGTACAATATGAGACACCAGACAAAATTTAACAAACAAATACAGGGGGGGGGGGAGCCCTGTTCCCGTGGGAACTTACAATCTAAATGGGTAGAAGGGTGAGAAACAGGAGGTGGGGACTGCAAAGGTGGGAATGATGTTAGTGTGTAGTTAGATGAGGGCAACTATTAGGAAAGTGGAATTAATTAGTTACTGATTTGGTGATAGGCTTTCCTGAACAAGAAGGTCTTTAGGGAGCGTTTAAAGGAGGAGAGGTTGGGGGAAAATGTGACAACTCGAGGAAGTGCGTTCCAGAGGGTTGGTGCCGCACAAGAGAAGTCCTGTAGTCTAGCATGGGAGGAGCTGATGGCAGAAGAGGCAAGGAGTAGATCGTTGTTGGATCTTAGGGGACGGGCTGGAGTATATTTGTTGATGAGTGAGGACAGGTGGGGGGGGGGCTGCATTGGTAAGGGCTTTGTAGGTCAGAGTGAGAATTTTGAATTTAATTCTGCTGTGAATGGGGAGCCAGTGAAGGGACTCACAGAGGGGTGCAGCGGATAAAGAGCATCGGGAGAAGTGGATTAGCCTAGCAGAAGCATTTAGGATGGATTGAAGGCGGGAGAGAGGAAGGCCAGTTAGTAGGTTGTTACAGTAGTCAAGCCGGGAAATGACTAGGGAATGGATTAGCTGTTTAGTAGTTTCAGCACTCAGAAAAGGACAAATTTTGGAGATATTGCGTAGGTGGTTGCGACAGAATGTAGAGAGCAAATGGATGTGGGGTATGAAGGACAGATTGGAGTCAAGTTTAACTCCTAGGCAGCGGACTTGAGGTGATGGGAAGTTACTGATGTCACCAACAGTAATAGTAAAGTTAGAAACTGGAGTAGAATTAGATGGGGGATTAGAAGAAGCTCTGTCTTGGACATGTTGATTTTAAGGTGGTGAGATAGACCCTTCTCCAGTCCATCATGGAGAAAGGATAAAATTCTGGCAACCTTAACCTTATGCCAAGAAAAACCACGCTCTTCACACCAGTGCAGAAAAGTCCACCACACCTTATGGTAGATGCGTCGATTAACCAGCTTACAAGCTTGAATCAAAGTGTCAATAACACTATCAGAGAAACTTCTCTTGGCTAAGACTAAGCAGTAAGCCTCAGAGAATCTAGATTTTGATTTAGGAAGGGACACTGTAATAGCAGTAACCTCCATAGAGGAGATGAGGACATCCCTACCAGATCCGCGAACCAAGTCCTTTGTGGCCAGGATGGAGCAATTAGAATCATCGGTGCTCGCTCCTGCTTGATCCGAGCCACCACACGGGGGAGAAGAGGTAATTGTAATGCTCATGGGATATTTCACTATCAGACCAAACTTGGCCAGTAGTCTTCTTATACCGGCGTCAAGCTGAAATGATAGGGAATATCCCAGAGCAGAGAAAGTTCGCAAAATGAGGTAAGCAGTACTCACAATAGGCAGGGTAGTCTTTGGCGGCAACAGGTAGGGAATCCAACAGTATTGCAGTTCAAGGGTAAACCAATAGAAGGACCGGAAACAGGCAGGAATTGACAACAAAGGGAATCCAATAATTACAGTTCAGGAAAAAAACAATAGAATGGTCAGGCAGACAGAGTTCGGTAACAGTATAGCAATCCAATGGTTCAAGGGTTAAACAGGCAGAGTGGTCAGACAGTCAGAATTCAGCAACTGTATGGCAATCCAGTACTTTAGGGGTTAAGCAAGCAGAGTAGTCAGACAGGCAAAGCTCAATAACAGAATGGCAATCCAGTATACAGAAACAATCACACAAAGTAACACCTATACTTGGGCAGTGATAAGTAGAAAGTGAGCAACTTATATAGGCGCAGGATTCGCACCACAGGAGATCCTGACCGGTTTCAGAACGAAAGGAGCGTGCAGCGATGACGTCACCACCACACGCACACAGGAGCCGACTCTACCCTAGGCAATCAGCAGAACAGCAGGTGCCGCGTCCCTAGCAACAGCTAAAGCGGCAAGGTGTGACAGTAATGGAGGAAATAGATATATGAATCTTAAACTCCAGGGAATCGCTAGAGCATCTATTAGTTCTGCTTGAGGATCCCTCTCTCGACCCGTACTTGAGTAGTTTGAAATTTAGATGGCAGGCCAAGAGGTCTACCTCTGGCATCCCCAAACTAAAGCATATCTCTGCAAATACCTCGGGTGGAGAGACTATTCCCCGGGTGAAAAGATTGCCTGCTAAAGAAGTATGCTTCCCAGTTGTCCACCAACAGAATGTGGATGGCTGACAGCATACAGTTGTGGGTCTCCGCCCATTCCAGGATCTGAGAAACCTCTCTCATCGCTAAGGAACTCCTCGTTCCTCCCTGATGGTTGATTTAGGCTACCAGCTCTGAAACACATGAACATGATTTTTAAAGGAACATTAACTAAAATTTAAGCCCCTTCTAAAATGCTGTAGTTTAATTATCTTGCTGAATGTTACATAGTTATTGCTTAGAGTTTTGCATAATCATCAATAAAGGAATATGTTCTATTTATTCATAAACACATATTTCTTTCCTGTAATTGGCAAGAGTCCATGAGCTAGAGACGTATGGGATATACATTCCTACCAGGAGGGGCAAAGTTTCCCAAACCTCAAAATGCCCATAAATACACCCCCCACCACACCCACAATTCAGTTTTACAAATTTTGCCTCCTATGGAGGTGGTGAAGTAAGTTTGTGCTTGATTTCTACGTTGATATGCGCTTCTCAGCATGCAGAAGCCCGGTTCCTCTCAGAGTGCAGTGAATGACAGAGGGATGTGAAGGGAATATTACCTATTGAATACAATGGTCATCCTAACGGGGATCTATTTCATAGGTTCTCTGTTATCGGTCATAGAGATTCATCTCCTACCTCCCTTTTCAGATCGACGATATACTCTTATATACCATTACCTCTACTGATTCTCGTTTCAGTACTGGTTTGGCTATCTACTTTATGTAGATGAGTGTCTTTTGGTAAGTATGTTTTCTTTTATTTAAGACACTCTCAGCTATGGTTTGGCACTTTATATTTAAAGTTCTAATTATATGTTTTGTACTTATATTTGCCATGATTCAGGTTAATCAGTATATTTCCTTCTTTCAGACTGTCAGTTTCATTTTGGGAAATGCATATTTTTTAAAAAAAAACTTACATTACCTGAAAAAATTTTCAAATTGACTTTCTTTTCTAAATTACGGGCTGTTAGGCTCGCGGGAGCGCAAAATGCTATAATTTATTGCGTCATTTTTGGCGCGATAATTACGTTTGTTGACGTAATTTTGTCATTTCCGGCGTCTTAGTTGGCGCCGAGAGTTTTCACGTAGTTGCGTCATCTATGACGCTCGTGTTTGTTGCAGACGTTCTTGGCTCCAAAAAATATTTTGTCAGTTGTGGGCGTCATACTTAGCGCCAGATTTTTTACATTATTTAAGTCTTTATTTCATTTTGCTTCTGGTTTCCAGAGGCTTATTTTGCTTGCATTTTTTCCCATTCCTGAAACTGTCATATAAGGAAATTGATGATTTTGCATTATATATTGTTTTTTCTATTACATATTGCAAGATGTCTCAATCTGACCCTGTATCAGAATCTACTTCTGGAATCCTGCTGCCTGATGTCGGTTCTACCAAAGCTAAGTGCATTTGTTGTAAACTTGTGGTAACTGTTCCTCCGGCTGTAGTTTGTGTTAGTTGTCATGATAAACTTTCAAATGCAGAAAATATTTCCATTAGTAGTAATCCATTACATGTTGTTATTCCTTCAACATCTAATGTTCAGGATATTCCTGTTAATGTGAGAGAATTTCTTTCTAATTCTATTCAGAAGGCTCTGTCTAATAAACGTAAAAGGTCTTTTAAAACTTCTCATAAATTTGATGAATTTTTAAATGACCGACAGCATTCTGATTTATCTATCTCTGATGAGGATCTATCTGGTTCAGAAGATTCTGCCTCAGATATTGACAAATCTTCATACTTATTTAAAATAGAGTATATTCGTTCCTTATTAAAAGAGGTGTTGATTACATCAGATATGGACCAGTCCTCTTGATATTAAAACCAGTAAACGTTTAAATTCGGTTTTTAAACCTTATGTAGTTATTCCAAAGGTTTTTCCAGTTCCTGATGCTATTTCAGATGTAATTTCTAGGGAATGGAATAGTCTCGGTACTTCATTTACTCCTTCTTCAAGGTTTAAAAAACTGTATCCTTTGCCGACTGATAGATTGGAGTTTTGGGAAAAGATCCCCAAAGTTGATGGGGCCATCTCTACTCTTGCTAAGCGTACTACTATCCCTATGGCAGAAAGTATTTCTTTTAAAGATCCTTTAGATAGGAAACTTGAATCTTATCTAAGGAAGGCCTGCTATTTCTTTGGCTGATGTTGCTGAGGCTTCAACTTTTTGGTTGGAAACTTTAGCGCAACAAGTACCAGATCATAAATGTGTATAGCATTGTTAAGCTAATTCAACATGCTAATAATTTCATTTGTGATGTCATTTTTGATATTATTAGAATTGATGTCAGGTATATGTCTTTAGCTATTTTAACTAGAAGAGCTTTATGGCTTAAATCTTGGAATGCTGATATGACTTCTAAATCAACGTTGCTATCTCTCTCTTTCCAAGGTAATAAATTATTTGGTTCTCAGTTGGAGTTTTTTTTGCCTCAGGATAAAAAATCTAAGGGTAAATTTAGGGCTGCTAACCGTTTTCATTCCTTTCGTCAGAATAAGGAACAGAAACCTGACCCATTCCCTAAAGGAACGGTTTCCAATTGGAAGCCTTCTCCAGTCTGGAATAAATCCAAGCCATTTAAAAAATCAAAATCAGCCCCCAAGTCTGCATGAAGGTTCGGCCCTCATTCCAGCGCAGTTGGTAGGGGGCAGACTAAGATTTTACAAGGATGTTTGGATCAATTCAATCCAAAATCATTGGATACTAGATATGTGCATGGATAAAAAATTTGGTACGTTTTAAGTTTGGATCGATTCGGACGTTTCGAATTTCGGTTCGGATCGATTCGAATTCGGCAAAATTTGAATGAATTCATTTCGGATTTATTCGGATTCGAATGAATTCATTTCGGATTTATTCGGATTCGAATAAATTCGGCTGAATTCGGTTCTATTCGGTTCGATTCGGTTCCGAAATTCGGAAATTCAGTATGTTTTAGGTGGGATATGCTGTGTATTAGACTAGTATTATGTACTGTATATTAGGTGTAAATAGTACTAGTGTAATACACGGCCATCCGAATCTACCGAATAAAGTCAGTAGTTAAGAGCTTTATGGGCTAACACCGGAATATAAAGCTCTTAACTACTGTGTGCTACAAAGTACACTAACACCCATAAACTACCTATGAACCACTAAACTGAGGCCCCCCCACATCGCAAACCCTATAATAAAATTATTTAACCCCTGATCTGCCGACCGGACACCGCCGCCACCTACATTATAGCTATTAACCCTTAATCTGCTGTCCCTAACATCGCCGACCCCTACATTATAGTTATTAACCCCTAATTTGCCCCCCCCCAACGTCGCTGCAACCTAACTACAAGTATTAACCCCTAATCTGCCGACCAGACATTGCCGCCACTATAATAAATGTATTAACCCCTAAACCGCCGCACTCCCGCCTCGCAAACACTATAATAAATTTTATTAACCCCTAATCTGCCCTCCCTAACATCGCCGCCACCTACCTACAATTATTAACCCCTAATCTCCCACCCCCAATGTCGCCGCTACTATAATAAGGTTATTAACCCCTAAACCTAAGTCTAACCCTAACCCTAACACCCCCTAACTTAAATATAATTTAAATAAAACAAAATAAATTTACTATAATTAAATAAATGAATCCTATTTAAAACTAAATACTTACCTGTAAAATAAACCATAAGATAGCTACAATATAACTAATAGTTACATTGTAGCTATTTTAGGATTTATATTTATTTTACAGGCAACTTTGTATTTATTTTAACTAGGTACAATAGTTATTAAATAGTTAATAACTATTTAATAACTACCTAGCTAAAATAAATACAAATTTACCTGTAAAATAAATCCTAACCTAAGTTACAATTACACCTAACACTACACTATCATTAAATTAATTAAATAAATGAATCCTATTTAAAACTAAATACTTACCTGTAAAATAAACCCTAATATAGCTACAATATAGCTAATAGTTACATTGTAGCTATCTTAGGATTTATATTTATTTTACAGGCAACTTTGTATTTATTTTAACTAGGTACAATAGCTATTAAATAGTTATTGACTATTTAATAGCTACCTAGTTAAAATAATTACAAAATTACCTGTAAAATAAATCCTAACCTAAGTTACAATTAAACCTAACACTACACTATCATTAAATAAATTAAATAAATTAACTACAAGTACCTACAATTATCTACAATTAAATAAACTAAACTAAAGTACAAAAAAAACCCCCACTAAATTACAAAAAAAAACTAAATTACAAAAAATAAAAAAATATTACAAGAATTTTAAACTAATTACACCTAATCTAAGCCTCCTAATAAAATAACAAAGCCCCCCAAAATAAAAAAATGCCCTACCCTATACTAAATTACAAACGTTAACAGCTCTATTAGCTTACCAGCCCTTAAAAGGGCCTTTTGCGGGGCATGCCCCAAAGAAAACAGCTCTTTTGCCTGTAAAAAAAAAAACACCACCCCCAACATTACAACCCACCACCCACATACCACTACTCTAACCCAAAGCCCCCTTAAATAAACCTAACACTACCCCCCTGAAGATCTCCCTACCTTGAGTCGTGTTCACCCAGCCAGGCCGAAGTCTTCATCCGATGGGGCAGAAGAGGACATCCAGACCGGCAGAAGTCTTCATCCAAGCGGGGCAAGAAGAGGTCTTCCATCCATCAGAAAAGTACCACAAAAAAAACAAACACTAAATTACCAAAAATAATAAAATATTACAAGAATTTTAAACTAATTACACCTAATCTAAGCCCCCTACTAGCTATTAATATAGCTACAATACAACTAATAGTTACATTGTAGCTATTTTAGGATTTATATTTATTTTACAGGCAACTTTGTATTTATTTTAACTAGGTACAACAGTTATTAAATAGTTAATAACTATTTAATAACTACCTAGCTAAAATAAATACAAATTTACCTGTAAAATAAATCCTAACCTAAGTTACAATTACACCTAACACTACACTATCATTAAATTAATTAAATAAATGAATCCTATTTAAAACTAAATGCTTACCTGTAAAATAAACCCTAATATAGCTGAAATATAACGAATAGTTACATTGTAGCTATTTTAGGATTTATATTTATTTTACAGGCAACTTTGTATTTATTTTAACTAGGTACAATAGCTATTAAATAGTTATTGACTATTTAATAGCTACCTAGTTAAAATAATTACAAAATTACCTGTAAAATAAATCCTAACCTAAGTTACAATTAAACCTAACACTACACTATCATTAAATAAATTAAATAAATTAACTACAAGTACCTACAATTAAATACAATTAAATAAACTAAACTAAAGTACAAAAAACAAACACTAAATTACAAAAATAAAAAAATATTACACAAATTTTAAACTAATTACACCTAATCTAAGCCCCCTAATAAAATAACAAAGCCCCCCAAAATAAAAAAAATGCCCTACCCTATACTAAATTACAAAAGATAACAGCTCTATTGCCTTACCAGCCCTTAAAAGGGCCTTTTGCGGGGCATGCCCCAAAGAAAACAGCTCTTTTGCCTGTAAAAAAACACAATACCCCCCCCCCACATTACAACCCACCACCCACATACCCCTACTCTAACCCAAACCCCCCTTAAAAAAACCTAACACTACCCCCTTGAAGATCTCCCTACCTTGAGTCGTGTTCACCCAGCCGGGCCGAAGTCTTCATCTGATGGGGCAGAAGAGGACATCCAGACCGGCAGTAGTCTTCATCCAAGCGGGGCAAGAAGAGGTCTTCCATCCATCAGAAGTGTTGATCCAGGCAGCATCTTCTATGTTCATCCATCCGGAGCGGAGCGGCAGGATCCTGAAGACATCCGACGCGGAGCATCCTCTTCTTTCTTGATCCGACGACTAAATGACTGTACCTTTAAGTGACGTCATCCAAGATGGCGTCCCTTGAATTCCGATTGGCTGATAGGATTCTATCAGCCAATCGGAATTAAGGTAGGCAAATTTGTATTTATTTTAACTAGGTACAACAGTTATTAAATAGTTAATAACTATGTAATAACTACCTAGCTAAAATAAATACAAATTTACCTGTAAAATAAATCCTAACCTAAGTTACAATTACACCTAACACTACACTATCATTAAATTAATTAAATAAATGAATCCTATTTAAAACTAAATACTTACCTGTAAAATAAACCCTGATATAGCTGCAATATAACGAATAGTTACATTGTAGCTATTTTAGGATTTATATTTATTTTACAGGCAACTTTGTATTTATTTTAACTAGGTACAATAGCTATTAAATAGTTATTGACTATTTAATAGCTACCTAGTTAAAATAATTACAAAATTACCTGTAAAATAAATCCTAACCTAAGTTACAATTAAACCTAACACTACACTATCATTAAATAAATTAACTACAAGTACCTACAATTAAATACAATTAAATAAACTAAACTAAAGTACAAAAAAAACACCAAATTACAAAAAATAAAAAAAATATTACAAGAATTTTAAACTAATTACACCTAATCTAAGCCCCCTAATAAAATAACAAAGCCCCCCAAAATAAAAAAATGCCCTACCCTATACTAAATTACAAAAGTTAACAGCTCTATTACCTTACCAGCCCTTAAAAAGGCCTTTTGCGGGGCATGCCCCAAAGAAAACAGCTCTTTTGCCTGTAAAAAAAAAAACACCACCCACAACATTACAACCCACCACCCACATACCACTACTCTAACCCAAACCCCCCTTAAATAAACCTAACACTACCCCCCTGAAGATCTCCCTACCTTGAGTCGTGTTCACCCAGCCAGGCCGAAGTCTTCATCCGATGGGGCAGAAGAGGACATCCAGACCGGCAGAAGTCTTCATCCAAGCGGGGCAAGAAGAGGTCTTCCATCCATCAGAAAAGTACCACAAAAAAACAAACACTAAATTACCAAAAATAATACAATATTACAAGAATTTTAAACTAATTACACCTAATCTAAGCCCCCTACTAGCTATTAATATAGCTACAATATAACTAATAGTTACATTGTAGCTATTTTAGGATTTATATTTATTTTACAGGCAACTTTGTATTTATTTTAACTAGGTACAACAGTTATTAAATAGTTAATAACTATTTAATAACTACCTAGCTAAAATAAATACAAATTTACCTGTAAAATAAATCCTAACCTAAGTTACAATTACACCTAACACTACACTATCATTAAATTAATTAAATAAATGAATCCTATTTAAAACTAAATACTTACCTGTAAAATAAACCCTGATATAGCTGCAATATAACGAATAGTTACATTGTAGCTATTTTAGGATTTATATTTATTTTACAGGCAACTTTGTATTTATTTTAACTAGGTACAATAGCTATTAAATAGTTATTGACTATTTAATAGCTACCTAGTTAAAATAATTACAAAATTACCTGTAAAATAAATCCTAACCTAAGTTACAATTAAACCTAACACTACACTATCATTAAATAAATTAACTACAAGTACCTACAATTAAATACAATTAAATAAACTAAACTAAAGTACAAAAAAAACACCAAATTACAAAAAATAAAAAAAATATTACAAGAATTTTAAACTAATTAAACCTAATCTAAGCCCCCTAATAAAATAACAAAGCCCCCCAAAATAAAAAAATACCCTACCCTATACTAAATTACAAAAGTTAACAGCTCTATTACCTTACCAGCCCTTAAAAAGGCCTTTTGCGGGGCATGCCCCAAAGAAAACAGCTCTTTTGCCTGTAAAAAAAAAACACAATACCCCCCCCACATTACAACCCACCACCCACATACCCCTACTCTAACCCAAACCCGCCTTAAATAAACCTAACACTACCCCCCTGAAGATCTCCCTACCTTGAGTCGTGTTCACCCAGCTGGGCCAAAGTCTTCATCCGCTGGGGCAGAAGAGGACATCCAGACCGGCAGAAGTCTTCATCCAAGCGGGGCAAGAAGAGGTCTTCCATCCATCAGAAAAGTACCACAAAAAAAACAAACACTAAATTACCAAAAATAATAAAATATTACAAGAACTTTAAACTAATTACACCTAATCTAAGCCCCCTACTAGCTATTAATATAGCTACAATATAACTAATAGTTACATTGTAGCTATTTTAGGATTTATATTTATTTTACAGGCAACTTTGTATTTATTTTAACTAGGTAAAATAGATATTAAATAGTTATTTACTGTTTAATAGCTACCTAGTTAAAATAATTACAAAATTACCTGTAAAATAAATCCTAACCTAAGTTACAATTAAACCTAACACTACACTATCATTAAATAAATTAACTACAAGTACCTACAATTAAATAAACTAAACTAAAGTACAAAAAATAAAAAAATATTACACAAATTTTAAACTAATTACACCTAAGCTAAGCCCCCTAATAAAATAACAAAGCCCCCCAAAATAAAAAAATGCCCTACCCTATACTAAATTACAAAAGATAACAGCTCTATTGCCTTACCAGCCCTTAAAAGGGCCTTTTGCGGGGCATGCCCCAAAGAAAACAGCTCTTTTGCCTGTAAAAAAACACAATACCCCCCCCCCCACATTACAACCCACCACCCACATACCCCTACTCTAACCCAAACCCCCCTTAAAAAAACCTAACACTACCCCCTTGAAGATCTCCCTACCTTGAGTCGTGTTCACCCAGCCGGGCCGAAGTCTTCATCTGATGGGGCAGAAGAGGACATCCAGACCGGCAGTAGTCTTCATCAAAGCGGGGCAAGAAGAGGTCTTCCATCCATCAGAAGTGTTGATCCAGGCAGCATCTTCTATGTTCATCCATCCGGAGCGGAGCGGCAGGATCCTGAAGACATCCGACGCGGAGCATCCTCTTCTTTCTTGACCCGACGACTAAATGACTGTACCTTTAAGTGACGTCATCCAAGATGGCGTCCCTTGAATTCCGATTGGCTGATAGGATTCTATCAGCCAATCGGAATTCAGGTAGGAAAATCTGATTGGCTGATTCAATCAGCCAATCAGATTCAAGTTCAATCTGATTGGCTGATCCAATCAGCCAATCAGATTGACCTCGCATTCTATTGGCTGATCGCGTCAGATGTCTTCAGGATGCTGCCGCTCCGCTCTGGATGGATGAACATAGAAGATGCCGCCTGGATCAAGACTTCTGATGGATTGAAGACCTCTTCTTGCCCCGCTTGGATGAAGACTTCTGCCGGTCTGGATGTCCTCTTCTGCCCTATCGGATGAAGACTTCGGCCCGGCTGGGTGACACGACTCAAGGTAGGGAGATCTTCAAGGGGGTAGTGTTAGGTTTATTTAAGGGGGGTTTGGGTTAGAGTAGGGGTATGTGGGTGGTGGGTTGTAATGTGGGGGGGGGTATTGTGGGTTTTTTTACAGGCAAAAGAGCTATTTTCTTTGGGGCATGCCCCGCAAAAGGCCCTTTTAAGGGCTGGTAAGGAATAGAGCTGTTAACTTTTGTAATTTAGTATAGGGTAGGGCATTTTTTTATTTTGGGGGGCTTTGTTATTTTATTAGGGGACTTAGATTAGGTGTAATTAGTTTAAAATTCTTGTAATATTTTTTTATTTTTTGTAATTTAGTGTTTGTTTGTACTTTAGTTTAGTTTATTTAATTGTATTTAATTGTAGGTATTTAATAGCTACCTAGTTAAAATAATTACAAAATTACCTGTAAAATAAATCCTAACCTAAGTTACAATTAAACCTAACACTACACTATCATTAAATAAATTAACTACAAGTACCTACAATTAAATAAAGTACAAAAAAAACACTAAATTACAAAAAATAAAAAAATATTACAAGAATTTTAAACTAATTACACCTAATCTAAGCCCCCTAATAAAATAACAAAGCCCCCCAAAATAAAAAAATGCCCTACCCTATACTAAATTACAAAAGTTAACAGCTCTATTACCTTACCAGCCCTTAAAAAGGCCTTTTGCGGGGCATGCCCCAAAGAAAACAGCTCTTTTGCCTGTAAAAAAAAACACCCCCCCCAACATTACAACCCACCACCCACATACCACTACTCTAACCCAAACCACCCTTAAATAAACCTAACACTACCCCCCTGAAGATCTCCCTACCTTGAGTCGTGTTCACCCAGCCAGGCCGAAGTCTTCATCCGATGGGGCAGAAGAGGACAACCAGACCGGCAGAAGTCTTCACCCAAGCGGGGCAAGAAGAGGTCTTCCATCCATCAGAAAAGTACCACAAAAAAAACAAACACTAAATTACCAAAAATAATAAAATATTACAAGAATTTTAAACTAATTATACCTAATCTAAGCCCCCTACTAGCTATTAATATAGCTACAATATAACTAATAGTTACATTGTAGATATTTTAGGATTTATATTTATTTTACAGGCAACTTTGTATTTATTTTAACTAGGTACAACAGTTATTAAATATTTAATAACTATTTAATAACTACCTAGCTAAAATAAATACAAATTTACCTGTAAAATAAATCCTAACCTAAGTTACAATTACACCTAACACTACACTATCATTAAATTAATTAAATAAATGAATCCTATTTAAAACTAAATACTTACCTGTAAAATAAACCCTAATATAGCTGCAATATAACGAATAGCTATTTTAGGATTTATATTTATTTTACAGGCAACTTTGTATTTATTTTAACTAGGTACAATAGCTATTAAATAGTTATTGACTATTTAATAGCTACCTAGTTAAAATAATTACAAAATTACCTGTAAAATAAATCCTAACCTAAGTTACAATTAAACCTAACACTACACTATCATTAAATAAATTAACTACAAGTACCTACAATTAAATACAATTAAATAAACTAAACTAAAGTACATGCCCCGCAAAAGGCCCTTTTAAGGGCTGGTAAGGAATAGAGCTGTTAACTTTTGTAATTTAGTATAGGGTAGGGCATTTTTTTATTTTGGGGGGCTTTGTTATTTTATTAGGGGACTTAGATTAGGTGTAATTAGTTTAAAATTCTTGTAATATTTTTTTATTTTTTGTAATTTAGTGTTTGTACTTTAGTTTAGTTTATTTAATTGTATTTAATTGTAGGTACTTGTAGTTAATTTATTTAATGATAGTGTAGTGTTAGGTTTAATTGTAACTTAGGTTAGGATTTATTTTACAGGTAATTTTGTAATTATTTTAACTAGGTAGCTATTAAATAGTCAATAACTATTTAATAGCTATTGTACCTAGTTAAAATAAATACAAAGTTGCCTGTAAAATAAATATAAATCCTAAAATAGCTACAATGTAACTATTCGTTATATTGCAGCTATATTAGGGTTTATTTTACAGGTAAGTATTTAGTTTTAAATAGGATTCATTTATTTAATTAATTTAATGATAGTGTAGTGTTAGGTGTAATTGTAACTTAGGTTAGGATTTATTTTACAGGTAAATTTGTATTTATTTTAGCTAGGTAGTTATTAAATAGTTATTAACTATTTAATAACGATTGTACCTAGTTAAAATAAATACAAAGTTGCCTGTAAAATAAATATAAATCCTAAAATAGCTACAATGTAACTATTAGTTATATTGTAGCTATATTAATAGCTAGTAGGGGGCTTAGATTAGGTGTAATTAGTTTAAAATTCTTGTAATATTTTATTATTTTTGGTAATTTAGTGTTTGTTTGTTTTTTGGTACTTTTCTGATGGATGGAAGACCTCTTCTTGCCCCGCTTGGATGAAGACTTCTGACGGTCTGGATGTCCTCTTCTGCCCCATCTGATGAAGACTTCGGCCCGGCTGGGTGAACACGACTCAAGGTAGGGAGATCATCAGCGGGGTAGTGTTAGGTTTATTTAAGGGGGGTTTGGGTTAGAGTAGGGGTATGTGGGTGGTGGGTTGTAATGTTGGGGGGGGTGGGGGTTTTTTACAGTCAAAAGAGCTGTTTTCTTTGGGGCATGCCCCGCAAAAGGCCCTTTTAAGGGCTGGTAAGGTAATAGAGCTGTAAACTTTTGTAATTTAGTATAGGGTAGGGCATTTTTTATGTTTGGGGGCTTTGTTATTTTATTAGGGGGCTTAGATTAGGTGTAATTAGTTTAAAATTCTTGTAATTTTTTTTTATTTTTTGTAATTTAGTGTTTGTTTGTTTTTGTAATTTAGTTTAGTTTATTTAATTGTAGATAATTGTAGGTACTTGTAGTTAATTTATTTAATTTATTTAATGATAGTGTAGTGTTAGGTTTAATTGTAACTTAGGTTAGGATTTATTTTACAGGTAATTTTGTAATTATTTTAACTAGGTAGCTATTAAATATTCAATAACTATTTAATAGCTATTGTACCTAGTTAAAATAAATACAAACTTGCCTGTAAAATTAATATAAATCCTAAGATTACTACAATGTAACTATTAGTTATATTGTAGCTATATTAGGATTTATTTTACAGGTAAGTATTTAGTTTTAAATAGGATTCATTTATTTAATTAATTTAATGATAGTGTAGTGTTAGGTGTAATTGTAACTTAGGTTAGGATTTATTTTACAGGTAAATTTGTATTTATTTTAGCTAGGTAGTTATTAAATAGTTAACTATTTAATAACTATTGTACCTAGTTAAAATAAATACAAACTTGCCTGTAAAATAAAAATAAACCCTAAGCTAGAGACAATGTAACTATTAGTTATATTGTAGCTATCTTAGGGTTTATTTTACAGGTAAGAATTTAGTTTTAAATAGGATTCATTTATTTAATTATAGTAAATTTATTTCGTTTTATTTAAATTATATTTAAGTTAGGGGGTGTTAGGGTTAGGGTTAGACTTAGGTTTAGGGGTTAATAACCTTATTATAGTAGCGGCGACGTTGGGGGCGAGAGATTAGGGGTTAATAATTGTAGGTAGTTGGCGGCGATGTTAGGGAGGGCAGATTAGGGGTTAATAAAATTTATTATAGTGTTTGCGAGGCAGGAGTGCGGCGGTTTAGGGGTTAATACATTTATTATAGTGGCGGCGATGTCCGGTCGGCAGATTAGGGGTTAATACTTGGTTAGATTGCGGCAATGTTGGGGGGTCAGATTAGGGGTTAATAACTATAATGTAGGGGTCAGCGATGTTAGGGACAGCAGATTAGGGGTTAATAGCTATAATGTAGGTGGCGGCGATGTCCGGTCGGCAGATTAGGGGTTAATACTTGTAGTTAGATTGCGGCGACGTTGGGGGGGGCAGATTAGGGGTTAATACCTATAATGTAGGGGTCGGCGATGTTAGGGACAGCAGATTAGGGGTTAATAGCTATAATGTAGGTGGCGGCGATGTCCGGTCAGCAGATTAGGGGTTAATACTTGTAGTTAGGATTGCGGCGACGTTGGGGGGGCAGATTAGGGGTTAATAACTATAATGTAGGGGTCGGCGATGTTAGGGACAGCAGATTAGGGGTTAATAGCTATAATGTAGGTGGCGGCGATGTCCAGTCGGCAGATTAGGGGTTAATACTTGTAGTTAGGATTGCGGCGACGTTGGAGGGGGGCAGATTAGGGGTTAATGAAATTTATTATAGTGTTTGCGAGGCGGGAGTGCGGCGGTTTAGGGGTTAATACATTTATTATAGTGGCGGCGATATCCGGTCGGCAGATGAGGGGTTAATAAGATAATGCAGGTGTCAGCGATAGCGGGGGCGGCAGATTAGGGGTTAATAAGTGTTAGATTAGGGGTGTTTAGAGACTCGGGGTACATGTTAGGGTGTTAGGTGCAGACTTAGTGTTTCCCCATAGGAAACAATGGGGCTGCGGTGTTAGGTTTTTTTCAGCCGAAACTGCCCCATTGTTTCCTATGGGGGAATGCCGAATTTTACCGAGCTAATTCGGATTTATTCGGAGATACGGCAGCTATTTCGGATTCATTCGGTAGATTCGGAAGTATTTTAATTGGGAAATTCGAATCGATCTTTCAGGTTGAGGAGCTGTCTGGGGATCTCCGACAGCGCAGGGGGTTTGGAAATCTCAAGAGGCGAGATTACCAATCAATATTTTGGAACTCTGTGCGATTCTCAGAGCTCTTCAGTTTTGGCCTCTTCTGAAGAGAGAACCGTTTATTTATTTTCAGACAGACAATGTCACATTTGCGTATGTCAATCATCAAGGTGGGACTCACAGTCCTCAAGCTATGAAAGAAGTATCTCTTATACTTGCATGGGCGGAATCCAGCTCCTGTATAATCTCTGCGGTCCATATCCCAGGTATAGATAATTGGGAAGCGGATTATCTCAGTCGCCAGAATTTACATCCGGGAGAGTGGTCTCTTTACCCAGATGTGTTTTTTTCAGATTGTTCAGATGTGGGGGCTTCCAGAAATAGATCTGATGGCTTCTCATCTAAACAGGAAACTTCCCAGGTATCTGTCCAGGTCCAGGGATCCTCAGGCGGAAGCAGTGGATGCGTTGTCACTTCCTTGGAGTTATGAACCTGCTTATATCTTTCCGCCTCTAATTCTTCTTCCAAGAGTGATTTCCAAAATCATAATGGAGCGTTCATTTGTACTGCTGGTGGCTCCAGCATGGCCACACAGGTTTTGGTATGCGGATCTTGTTCGGATGTCCAGTTGCCAACCTTGGCCACTTCCGTTAAGGCCAGACCTTCTATCTCAAGGCCCATTTTTCCATCAGGATCTCAAATCATTACATTTGAAGGTATGGAGATTGAACGCTTAGTGCTTAGTCATAGAGGTTTCTCTGACTCAGTGATTAATAGTATGTTGCAGGCTCGCAAATCTGTGTCTAGAAAGATTTATTATAGAGTTTGGAAGACTTACATTTCATGGTGTTCTTCTCATAAGTTCTCTTGGCATTCTTTTAGAATTCCTAGAATTTTACAGTTTCTTCAGGATGGTTTGGATAAGGGTTTGTCTGCAAGTTCCTTGAAAGGACAAATCTCTGCTCTTTCTGTTCTGTTCCACAGAAAAATTGATAATCTTCCTGATATTCATTGTTTTGTACAGGCTTTGGTTCATATCAAGCCTGTCATTAAGTCAATCTCTCCTCCTTGGAGTCTTAATTTGGTTTTGAGGGCTTTACAGGCTCCTCCGTTTGAGCCTATGCATTCTCTGGACATTAAATTACTTTCTTGGAAAGTATTGTTCCTTTTGGCCATCTCTTCTGCCAGAAGAGTTTCTGAACTATCTGCTCTTTCTTGTGAGTCTCCTTTTCTGATTTTTCATCAGGATAAGGCGGTTTTGCGGACTTCATTTAAATTTTTACCTAACGTTGTGAATTCCAACAACATTAGTAGAGAAATTGTTGTCCCTTCGTTGTGTCCTAATCCTAAGAATTCTTTGGAGAGATCTTTACATTCTTTGGATGTGGTAAGAGCTTTGAAATATTATGCTGAAGCTACTAATGATTTCAGAAAGACTTCTAGTCTATTTGTTATCTTTTCTGGTTCTAGGAAAGGTCAGAAGGCTTCTGCCATTTCTTTGGCATCTTGGTTAAAGCTTTTGATTCATCATGCTTATTTGGAGTCGGGTAAATCCCTGCCTCAAAGGATTACGGCTCATTCTACTAAGTCAGTTTCTACTTCCTGGGCTTTTAAGAATAAAGCTTCTGTTGATCAGATTTGCAAAGCAGCAACTTGGTCTTCTTTGCATACTTTTACTAAATTCTACCATTTTTATGTTTTCTCTTCTTCAGGAGCAGTTTTTGGTAGAAAAGTACTTCAGGCAGCTGTTTCAGTTTGATTCTTCTGCTTATAATTTCAGTTTTTTTCCATTATAAAGATTAGAACTTTCGATTTGAGTTGTGGATTAATTTTTCAGCGGAATTGGCTGTCTTTATTTTTATCCTTCCCTCTCTAGTGACTCTTGCATGGAGTTCCACATCTTGGGTATTTTCTATCCCATATGTCACTAGCTCATGGACTCTTTCCAATTACATGAAAGAAAACATAATTTATGTAAGAATTTACCTGATAAATTAATTTCTTTCATATTGGCAAGAGTCCATGAGGCCCACCCTTTTTATGGTGGTTATGATTTTTTTTTTTAAATAAAGCACAATTATTCCAATTCCTTGTTGATGCTTTCGCTCCTTTCTTATCACCCCACTTCTTGGCTATTCATTAAACTGAATTGTGGGTGTGGTGGGGGGTGTATTTATGGGCATTTTGAGGTTTGGGAAACTTTGCCCCTCCTGGTAGGAATGTATATCCCATACGTCACTAGCTCATGGACTCTTGCCAATATGAAAGAAATGAATTTATCAGGTAAATTCTTACATAAATTATGTTTTCTATCTGATGGTATTTTGGTACAATATATATCTATACCTATATATCTATAGATATATACAGATATATATATATATATATATATATATATATATATACATGAATTACTATTTATAAATAGATTTAACATACTCTGCTATGTGCAGAACATTAGAATGTCATATTTACAATAAATACACAGTATAACACTTTATTAAATATGAATATTGCATAAATATGATTTAACATGTTTACAGCTACTTAACTGCAAAGGGCTCTATAAGGGTTTCAGTATATGTGTATATATGTCTGTAAATACATATATAAACATATAAATACATAAATATGTCTAAACCGACGTGCGCTCAAGTGCGTTTACTTTCACTTTGTAACACAAGTGAAAAAAACGACGTGTGCAAATACCTGCAATAAACTATTGGCACTCCACTCGTAATCTAACCCTGAGACTGTTAACCTGCAAAGTTAGTGCTATATATTTTTGATTTTTAAGAGATGTTTCATTCTTACTTGTGGGATATTAACCTCCTGCTAACAGGATGTGGCAAAGAGCACCACAGCAGAGCTGTATATATAGCTCCTCCCTTCCCTCCACCCCCAGTCATTCGACCGAAGGTTTAGGAAGAGAAAGGTAAAGCTAAAGGTGCAGAGATGACTGAAGTTATAAAAAAATATAATCTAAATATGTCTGAAAAATGACAGGGAGGGCCGTGGACTCGTCGTATCGTAGAAGAAATTAATTTATCAGGTAAGCATAAATTTACTTTTCTTCTACAAGATACGACGAGTCCACGGATTTCATCCTTACTTGTGGGATACAATACCAAAGCTACAGGACACGGATGAAACGGGAGGCACAAGACAGAGACCTAAACGGAAGGCACCACTGCTTGAAGAACTTTTCTCCCAAAAACAGCCTCAGAAGAAGCAAAAGTATCAAATTTGGAAAATTTGGAAAAAGTATGAAGAGACGACCAAGTCGCAGCCATGCAAATCTGTTCAACAGAAGCATCATTTTTTAAAGCGCATGTGGAAGCCACAGCCCTAGTAGAATGAGCAGTAATTCTTTCAGGAGGCTGCTGTCCAGCAGTCTCATATGCCAGGCAGATGATACTTCTCAGCCAAAAAGAAAGAGAGGTAGCCGTAGCTTTCTGACCCCTACGCTTTCCAGAATAAACAATGAATAATGAAGATGATTGACGGAAATCCTTAGTCGCCTGCAAGTAAAACTTCAAGGCACGGACCACGTCCAGGTTATGTAACAGTCGCTCCTTCTTAGAAGAAGGATTAGGACACAAGGAAGGAACAACAATTTCCTGATTAATATTCTTATTTGAAACAACCTTAGGAAGGAATCCAGGTTTGGTATTCAAAACCACCTTATCAGAATGAAATATAAGATAAGGCGAATCACATTGTAACGCTGAAAGCTCAGAAACTCTACAAGCAGAAGAATTAGCAAACAAAAACAAAACTTTCCAAGATAATAATTTAATATCTATGGAATGCATGGGTTCAAACGGAACCCCTTGAAGAACTCTAAGAACTAAATTCAAACTCCAGGGAGGAGTAATTGGTCCAAATACAGGCTTAATTCTGGTTAGAGCCTGACAAAAAGACTGAACATCTGGAACATCTGCCAAATGTTTGTGAAGCAAAATTGACAAAGCAGAAATCTGTCCCTTTAAGGAACTCAATGATAATCCTTTCTCCAATCCTTCTTGGAGAAAAGACAGAATCCTGGGAATCCTAACTTTACTCCATGAGTAGCCCTTGGATTCACACCAAAAAAGATATTTACGCCATATCTTATGATAGATCTTTCTAGTTACAGGGTTACGTGCCTGTATCAAAGTATCAATGACTGAATCTGAGAATCCCCACTTAGATAAAATCAAGCGTTCAATCTCTAAGCAGTCAGCTGCAGAGAAGTTAGATTTGGATGTTGGAAAGGTCCTTGAATGAGAAGGTCCTGTCTCAATGGAAGTTTCCACAGTGGCAGAGAGGACATGTCCACTAGATCCGCATACCAAGTCCTGCGTGGCCACGCAGGCGCGATCAAGATTATCAAAGCTCTTTCCTGTTTGATCCAAGCAATCACACGTGGAAGGAGAGGAAACAGTGGAAACACATAAGCTAGGCTGAACGACCAAGGCACTGCCAAGGCATCTATCAGTTCGGCCTGGGGATCCCTCAACCTGGATCCGTATCTTGGAAGCTTGGCATTCTGACGAGATGCCATCAGATCCAATTCCGGCCTGCCCCATCAAAGAATCAGTGAGGCAAACACCTCCGGGTGGAGTTCCTACTCCCCTGGATGAAAAGTCTGTCGACTTAGAAAATCCGCTTCCCAGTTCTCTACTCCTGGGATGTAGATTGCCGACAGATAGCAAGAGTGGGCCTCCGCCCATCGAATTATCTTGGAGACTTCTATCATCGCTAAGGAACTCCTCGTTCCCCCCTGATGATTGATATAAGCCACAGTCGTGATATTGTCCAACTGGAATCTGATGAATTTGGCCGAAGCCAACTGAGGCATGCCTGAAGTGCATTGAATATTGCTCTCAATTCCAGAATATTGATTGGAAGTAGCAAATCCACCTGAGTCCATACACCCTGAGCCTTCAGGAAATTCCAGACTGCACCCCAGCCCAGGAGGCTGGCGTCCGTTGTCACTATCACCCACGAGGGTCTGCGGAAACATGTTCCCTGGGACAGATGATCCGGCGACAACCACCAAAGAAGAGAGTCTCTGGTCTCTTGATCCAGATTTATCTGAGGAGATAAATTTGCATAGTCCCCATTCCACTGTCTGAGCATGCACAGCTGCAGTGGTCTGAGATGAAAATGAGCAAACGGAATGATGTCCATTGCTGCTACCATTAATCCAATTACCTCCATACACTGAGCCACTGATTGCCGAGGAATGGATTGAAGGGCTCGGCAAGTATTTAGAATTTTTGACTTTCTGATCTCCGTCAGAAATATTTTCATGTCTACAGAAGGGAACCCTTTTCCGTGGAACTAGTGAACTCTTATCTAGGTTCACCTTCCAACCGTGAGTTCTCAGAAGGGACAACACTGTGTCTGTATGAGATTTTGTCAGATGATAAGTTGACGCCTGAATCAAAATATCGTCCAGATAAGGCGCCACTGCTATGCCCCGCGGTCTGAGAACAGCCAGAAGGGACCCTAGAACCTTTGTGAAGATCCTGGGTGCTGTGGCCAACCCGAAGGGAAGAGCCACGAACTGAAAATGTTTGTCCAGGAAGGCAAACCTTAGATACTGATGATGATCTTTGTGAATAGGGATATGACGGTATGCATCCTTCAAGTCCATGGTAGTCATAAATTGACCCTCCTGGATCATTGGTAAAATTGTTCGTATAGTCTCCATCTTGAACGATGGGACTCTGAGAAACTTGTTTAGACACTTGATATGTAAAATGGGTCTGAAAGTTCCCTCTTTTTTGGGAACAATGAAAAGATTTGAGTAAAACCCCTGCCCCTGTTCCAGTCTTGGAACAGGATGAATTACTCCCATAGTAGAGAGGTCTTTTACACAACGTAAGAACGCCTCTCTTTTTATCTGGTCTACAGACAATCGTGAAAGAAGAAATCTCCCTCTTGGGAGAAAATCCTTGAATTCCAGTTGATAACCGTGGGTCACGATTTCTAATGCCCAGGGGTCCTGAACATCTCTTGCCCAAGCCTGGGCAAAGAAAGAAAGTCAGCCCCCTACTAGATCCGGTCCTGGATCGGGGGCCGCCCCTTCATGCTGTCTTTGTAGCAGCAGTGGGCTTCTTGGGTTGTTTACCTTTGTTCCAAGCCTGGTTGGGTCTCCAGACGGACTTGGACTGAACAAAATTCTCTTCCTGCTTTGTGGAGGAAGAGGAAGCAGAGGGTACTCCTTTAAAATTTCGAAAGGAACAAAAATTATTTTGTCTACACCTCATCTTAACAGACTTATCTTGAGGTAGGGCGTGACCTTTACCTCCAGTAATGTCCGAAATAATTTCCTTCAACTCAGGCCCGAATAGGGTCTTACCCTTGAAAGGAATAGCTAAAAGCTTAGATTTTGATGACACATCAGCAGACCATGATTTTAACCATAACGCTCTACGCGCTAAAATGGCAAATCCTGCATTTTTCGCCGCCAATTTAGCAATTTGAAAGGCAGCATCTGTAATAAAAGAATTAGCTAGCTTGAGAGCATTAATTCTATCCAAAATGTCCTCTAAAGGAGTCTCAACCTTCAGAGACTCTTCTAGAGCATCAAACCAAAGAGCTGCTGCAGTAGTAACTGGAACAATGCAAGCTGTTGGTTGTAAAAGAAAACCCTTACAAATAAATAATTTCTTTAGAAGACCCTCCAACTTCTTATCCATAGGGTCTTTAAAAGCACAACTGTCTTCAATAGGTATAGTTGTATGCTTAGCCAGGGTAGAAATAGCTCCCTCCACCTTAGGGACCGACTGCCAAGAGTCCCGAATGGTGTCTGATATGGGATACATTTTCTTGAAATTAGGAGGAGAGAACGGTATACCCGGTGTGTCCCATTCCTTTTTTATAATTTCCGAAATTCTTTTTGGAACCGGAAAAACATAATTTATGTAAGAACTTACCTGATAAATTCATTTCTTTCATATTGGCAAGAGTCCATGAGCTAGTGACATATGGGATATACAATCCTACCAGGAGGGGCAAAGTTTCCCAAACCTCAAAATGCCTATAAATACACCCCTCACCACACCCACAATTCAGTTTAACGAATAGCCAAGCAGTGGGGTGATAAAGAAAGGAGTAGAAAGCATCAACAAAGGAAATTTTGAAATAATTGTGCTTTATACAAAAAATCATAACCACCATAAAAAGGGTGGGCCTCATGGACTCTTGCCAATATGAAAGAAATGAATTTATCAGGTAAGTTCTTACATAAATTATGTTTTCTTTCATGTAATTGGCAAGAGTCCATGAGCTAGTGACATATGGGATATCAATACCCAAGATGTGGAGTCTTCCACTCAAGAGTCACTAAAGAGGGAGGGAATAAAATAAAAACAGCCATATACCGCTGAAAAAATTAATCCACAACCCCAAAAAATAGTTTATTTTCATTTTTGAAAGAAAAAAACTTAAATCAGAAGCAGAAGAATCAAACTGAAACAGCTGCCTGAAGAACTTTTCTACCAAAAACTGCTTCCGAAGAAGTAAATACATAAAAACGGTAGAATTTAGTAAATGTATGCAAAGAGGACCAAGTCGCTGCTTTGCAAATCTGATCAACTGAAGCTTCATTCTTAAAAGCCCACGAAGTGGAGACTGATCTAGTAGAAGGAGTTATAATTCTCTGAGGCGGGGCTTGACACGACTCCAAATAAGCTTAATGAAACAAAAAACTTAACATAATATTTCAAAGCTCTCACCACATCCAAAGAATGTAAGGATCTTTCCAAAGGATTCCTAGGATTAGGACACAAGGAAGAGACAACAATTTCTCTACTAATGTTGTTAGAATTCACAACCTGAGGTAAAAATTCAAATGAAGTCTGCAAAACCGCCTTATCCTGATGAAAAATCAGAAAGATTCACAAGAAAGAGCAGATAGCTCAGAAAGAGATAGCCAAAAAGAACAACACTTTCCAAGAAAGTAGTTAAATGTCCAAAGAATGCATAGGCTCAACTGGAGAAGCCTGTAAAGCCTTCAGAACCAAATTAAGACTCCAAGGAGGAGAAATTGATTTAATGACAGGCTTAATACGAACTAAAGCCTGTACAAAACAGTGTATATCAGGAAGTATAGCAATCTTTCTGTGAGATAAAACAGAAAGAGCGGAGATTTGTCCTTTCAAGGAACTTGCAGACAAAACCTTATCCAAACCATCCTGAAGAAACTGAAAAATTCTAGGAATTCTAAAAGAATGCCAGGAGAATTTATGAGAAGAACACCATGAAATGTAAGTCTTCCAAACTCTATAATAAATCTTCCTAGAGACTGATTTACGAGCTAGAAACATAGCATCAATCACTGAGTCAGAGAAACCTATATGACTTAGTACTAAGCGTTCAATTTCCATACCTTCAAATTTAATGATTTGAGATCCTGATGGAAAAAAGGACCTTGAGATAGTAGGTCTGGCCGTAACGGAAGTGGCCAAGGCGGGCAACTGGACATCCGAACCAGTTCCGCATACCAAAACCTGTGGGGCCATGCTGGCGCTACCAGCAACACAAATGATTGTTCCATGATGATTTTTGGCAATCACTCTTGGAAAGAAAATTAGAGGCGGGAAGATATAAGCAGGATGAAAACACCAAGAAAGTATCAGCGCATCCACTGCTTCCGCCTGAACATCCCTGGACCTGGATAGGTATGTGGGAAGTTTCTTGTTTAGATGAGAGGCCATGAGATCTATCTCTGGAAGACCCCATATCTGAACAATCTGAGAAAAAACATCTGGATGGAGAGACCACTCCCCTGGATGTAAAGTCTGGCGGCTGAGATAATCCGCTTCCCAAATGTCTACACCTGGGATATGCACCGCAGAGATTAGACAGGAGCTGGATTCCGCCCAAACAAGTATTCAAGATACTTCTTCATAGCGTGGGGACTGTGAGTCCCACCCCGAAGATTGACATGAGCCACTGATGTGAAAATGTCTGTCTGAAAACAAATGAACAGTTCTCTCTTTAACAGAGGCCAAAACTGAAGAGTTCTGAGAATTGCACAGAGTTCTAAAATATTTATTGGAAATTTCGCCTCTTGAAATTTCCAAACTTCTTGTGCTGTCAGAGATCCTCAAATAGCTCCCCAACCTGAAAGACTCGCATCTGTTGTGATCACAGTCCAGGTTAGACGAATAAAAGAAGCCCCTTGAACTAAACGATGGTGATCTATCCACCATGTCAGAGAGTGTCGTTTATTGGGATTTACGGATATTAATTGTGATATCTTTGTATAATCCCTGCACCATTGATTCAGCATACAAAGCTGAAGAGGTCTCATGTGAAAACGAGCAAAGGGGATCGCGTCCGATGCTGCAGTCATGAGACCTAAAACTTCCATGCACATAGCCACTGAAGGGAATGACTGAGACAGAAGGTGCCGGCAGGCTGCAACCAATTTTAAACGTCTCTTGCCTGTTAGAGACAGAGTCATGGACACTGAATCTATCTGGAAGCCTAAAAAGGTGACCCTTGTCTGAGGAATCAAGAAACTTTTTGGTAAATTGATCCTCCAACCATGTTTCCGAAGAAACAACACTAGTTGAAATAGTGTGAGATTCTGCAGTACGTAAAGACTGAGCTAGTACCAAGATAACATCCAAATAAGGAAACACCGCAATACCCTGTTCTCTGATTACAGAGAGTAGGACACCCAGAACCCTTGAAAAGATTCTTGAAGCGGTTGCTAGGCCAAATGGAAGAGCAACAAATTGGTAATGCTTGTCTAGAAAAGAGAATCTCAGAAACTGATAATGTTCTGGATGAATCGGAATATGAAGGTATGCATCCTGCAAGTCTATTGTGGACATATAATGTCCTCGCTGAACAAAAGGCAGAATAGTCCTTATAGTCACCAACTTGAAAGTTGGTACTCTTACATAACGATTCAAAATTTTAAGATCCAAAACTGGTCTGAATAAATTTTCCTTCTTTGGGACAATGAAATAGATTTGAATAAAACCCCAAACCTTGTTCCAGAAGAGGAACTGGCATGATTACCCCTGAAGACTCCAGGTCTGAAACATACTTCAGGAAAGCCTGAGCTTTTACTGGATCTACTGGGATACGTGAGAGAAAAAATCTTCTCACAGGAGGTCTTACTCTGAATCCTATTCGATAGCCTAGAGAGACAATGCTCTGAATCCATTGATTTTGAACAGAATTTATCCAAATATCCTTGAAAAACCTTAATCTGCCCCCTACCAGCTGAGCTGGAATGAAGACCGAATCTTCATGCAGACTTAGGGGTTGACTTTGGTTTCCTAAAAGGCTTGGATTTATTCCAATTTGAGGAAGGCTTCCAATTGGAGGCAGATTCCTTGGGGGGAGGATTGAGTTTTTGTTCCTTATTCTGACGAAAGGAACGAAAACGGTTAGAAGCCTTAGATTTACCCTTAGGTTTTTTATCCTGAGGCAGAAAAAACTCCCTTTCCCCCAGTAACAGTTGAAATAATAAATAAATTATTATCTTGGAAAGAAAGAGATAGTAATCTAGATTTAGATGTCATATCAGCATTCCAAGATTTAAGCCACAAAGCTCTTCTAGCTAATATAGCTAAAAACATGGATCTAACATCACAAATAAAATGATTAGCATGTTGCAGTAAGCGAATAATGCTAGATATGTCAGAATCCAATTCATGTTGCGCTAAATTCTCCAACCAGAAAGTTGATGCCACCGCAACATCAGCCAAAGAAATTGCAGGTCTGAGAAGATGACCTGAATATAAATAGGCCTTCCTTAGATAAGATTCAAGCTTCTTATCTAAAGGATCCTTAATGGAAGTACTATTTTCCATAGGAATAGTGGTACGTTTAGCAAGAGTAGAAATAGCCCCATCAACTTTGGGGATCTTTTCCCAAAACTCTATAGATTTTGCTGGCAAAGGATATAATTTTTAAACCTTGAAGAAGGAATAAAAAGAAGTACCTGTCTTATTCCATTCCTTAGAAATCATATCAGAAATAGCCTCAGGAATAGGAAAAACCCCTGGGGAAGGTTTAAAAACAGCATTAAAACGTTTATTAGACTGAACGTCAAGAGGACTGGTTACCTCAATATCCAAAGAAATTAACACTTCATTTAATAAAAAAACGCAAGTACTCAATTTTAAATAAATAAGTAGATTTGTCAGTGTCAATGTCTGAGGAGGATCTACTGAATAAGATAGATCCTTATCAGAAGAGGATAAATTATCATATTGTTGGTCATTTGAAATTTCATCAACTAAATGAGAAGTTTTAAAAAGACCTATTACATTTATTTGAAGGTGAAAATGCAGACAAAGCCTTCAGAATAGAATCAGAAATAAATTCTTTAAAATTTACAGGTATATTATGCACATTAGAAGTTGAAGGAACTGCAACTGGCAATGTACTATTACTGATGGACACATTATCTGCATGTAAAAGTTTATCAAAACAACTATTACAAATGACATTCAGCGATATAATTTCTACAATTTTAAAACTAATGACTTAGCTTTGGAAGAACCGATGTCAGGCAGTAATGTTCCAGCAGAAGCTTCTGAGGCAGGATCAATAGTAAGACATCTTGCATGTAAGAGAAAAAACAACATATAAAGCAAAATTATCTATTTCCTTATATGACAGTTTCAGGAATGGGAAAAAATGCAAAAAGCATAGCCCTCTGATATTGAAAAAAACAAGAGGCAAACATCAATGGGGTATTGAAATAATTAAAATGTTTGGCGCCAAGTATGATGCACAACGTAACTAAACTTTTTTGGCGCTAAAAAATAACCGGAAATGACACACTCGCGTCACTAATGACGCAACCGTGTGAAAGGTCTCGGCGTCAAGTATGACGCCGGAAATGACGAACTTGCGTCATAGACGTACTCTTTCGCGCCAAAAAATCTTCGCGCCAAAAATGACGCAATAAAGTTAAGCATTTGTCACACCCGCGGGCCTAATACCGCCCGCAATTTGTAAGAAGTAGTCAATTTAAAAAAAGACTAAACCCCAGGTAAGAAATAAATTTCATTTAAAAGATGTTTATATTCATCCAAATATGAAACTGACAGTCTGCAGAAGGAAATACATGAACCTGACTCATGGCAAATATAAGTACAATACATATATTTAGAACTTTATATAAATGCATAAAGTGCCAAACCATAGCTGAGGTGTCTTAAGTAATAAAAAACATACTTACCAAAAGACACCCATCCACATATAGCAGACAGCCAAACCAGTACTGAAACAGTTATCAGTAGAGGTAATGGTAAATTGAGAGTATATCGTCGATCTGAAAAGGGAGGTAGGAGATGAATCTCTACGACCGATAACAGAGAACCTATGAAATAAATCCCCGTTAGGGAAATCATCGTATTCAAAAAGTGATACTCCCTTCATGTCCCTCTGACATTCGCTGTACTCTGAGAGGAATCGGGCTTCAACAATGCTGAGAAGCGCATATCAACGTAGAAATCTTAGCACAAACTTACTTCACCACCTCCATAGGAGGCAAAGTTTGTAAAAACTGAATTGTGGGTGTGGTGAGGGGTGTATTTATAGGCATTTTGAGGTTTGGGAAACTTTGCCCCTCCTGGTAGGATTGTATATCCCATATGTCACTAGCTCATGGACTCTTGCCAACTACATAAAAGAAAACATCAGTATAAGTAGGTACCTCTAAATATTTGTCCATTTTACACAATTTTTCTGGTGGTATCACAATAGGGTCACAATCATCCGCTAAAACCTCCCGAAGTAACAGACGGAGGTGTTCAAGCTTAAATTTAAAGGACATGACGTCCGAATCTGTCTGAGATAACATACTTCAAGGGTCTGAAAGTTCTCCCTCAGACAACAACTCCCTGGCCCCCAACTCAGAGCCCTGTGAGGGTACATCGGAAATAGCCAACATGGCATCAGAGGATTCAGTATTCACATTAATACCTGACCTACTGCGTTTACCCTGTAACACTGGTAACTTAGATAAACTCTGTAAGGGTAGTTGACATAACTGTAGCCATATCCTGCAGAGTAAAAGAATTAGACGCACTTGAAGTACTTGGCATCCCTTGTGTGGGCGTTAAAGGTTGTGACACTTGGGGAGAATTAGATGGCATATCCTGATTCTCTTCAGACTGAGAATCATCCTTAGGCACACTTTCTTTACCTAAAATATGCTTTTTACATTGTAAGGCCCTTTCAGTACAAGAGGTACACAAAGTAAGAGGGGGTTCCACAATGGCTTCTAAACACATAGAACAATTAGTTTCCTCAATGTCAGACATGTTGAACAGACTAGTACTAGCCACACTAGTCGTAAATCACCTCATATATTGATTTAAATTTTTTTTAGAAAAATGTATACTGCGCCTTTAAGAAATAAAAAAACGCAACAATTTTTCTCAAACTGCCTAAAGCGATTGAAAACACTAAAACAATCAAATATAATAATTCAATTGGCCCAAAAATTATTGCACCCTATAAGTAAATTGTGAATTTACCCTCTAAGAAGCATTTTAATCACAAAATATATTTTAATAGAAAAAAATGACCCGTGGCGCCTACCTGCCCCAGGGTACTGTAAAAATGACTCGACAACGATCCGGTGAACAGAACACAATTCTAGGCCCCACCGGAGCTAATGCCTGCTGCCTTCTCAGTCAGAGTAAACATGCGCGTCTGAGCGCGCGAAATAGGCCCCGCCCATCATGGACGTTGTCTGAAAAGTTTGTTTAACCGCATGGGAAGCGGTTTGTAAAATAAAGCCATGTGGTCCCCTGAACTCTTATAATAATAAACTGCAGCCCTACTGACCTTTTTAATTAATAAATATATAATGTCAAGCTGCCTCTCCCAGTGTCCAGCCCCAATACAGATATAAGCAATATGTATGAAACATAAGGATTTTCAGTAACACCCTCAGTGATACAGGTATAATGCTTACCCCTTCCCTTGCAGGGAAAAATGTCAGCCAATTCTGATATAACAAGTCTCCTCAGAAATAAAAGACTGAACATACCTCAATGCTGCTTGTAGCATGACATTGTTCTCCACACTGAAGATTTTTCTTGCACTACCTTCAGAAGCTCTGTGGGAACCAACATGGATCTTAGTTACATCTGCTAAGATCATCAACCTCAGGGCAGAAATATTCTTCCATATCTCCCTGAGGAAAATAGTACACACAGGTACCATTTAAAATAAAAAACCTGATAAATTACTTTCTCTTGCGGTGTATCCAGTCCACGGATTCATCCTTTACTTGTGGGATATTATCATTCCCTATAGGAAGTGGCAAAGAGAGCACACAGCAGAGCTGTCCATATAGCTCCCCCTCTAGCTCCACCCCCCAGTCATTCGACCAAAGGTTAGGAAGAAAAAGGAGAAACCATAGGGTGCAGTGGTGACTGTAGTTTAAACAAAAAATTTTTACCTGACTTAAATGCCAGGGCGGGCCGTGGACTGGATACACCGCAAGAGAAAGTAATTTATCAGGTAAGCATAAATTCTGTTTTCTCTTGCAAGGTGTATCCAGTTCACGGATTCATCCTTTACTTGTGGGATACCAATACCAAAGCTTTAGGACACGGATGAAGGGAGGGAACAAGACAGGTACCTTAAACGGAAGGCACCACTGCTTGCAAAACCTTTCTCCCAAAAATAGCCTCCGAAGAAGCAAAAGTATCGAATTTGTAAAATTTGGCAAATGTATGCAGTGAAGACCAAGTCGCTTCCTTACAAATCTGTTCAACAGAAGCCTCATTTTTGAAAGCCCATGTGGAAGCCACTGCTCTGGTAGAATGAGCAGTAATTCTTTCAGGAGGCTGCTGGCCAGCAGTCTCATAGGCCAAACGGATGATGCTTTTCAGCCAAAAGGAAAGAGAGGTAGCAGTCGCTTTCTGACCTCTCCTCTTACCAGAATAGATAACAAACAAGGAAGATGTTTGTCTGAAATCCTTAGTTGCTTGTAAATAGAACTTTAAAGCACGAACTACATCAAGATTATGTAATAGATGTTCCTTCTTCGAAGATGGATTAGGACACAGAGAAGAAACAACTATTTCCTGGTTAATATTCTTGTTAGAAACAACTTTAGGAAGAAAACCAGGCTTGGTATGCAAAACTACCTTATCTGCGTGGAACACCAGGTAAGGTGAATCACACTGTAAGGCAGATAATTCTGAAACTCTTCGAGCAGAAGAGATAGCTATCAAAAACAAAACTTTCCAAGATAACAACTTAATGTCTATGGAATGTAAAGGTTCAAACGGAACCCCTTGAAGAACTGAAAGAACTAGATTCAAACTCCATGGCGGAGCCACAGGTTTATACACAGGCTTGATTTTGACTAAAGCCAGAGCAAACTCTTGAACGTCTGGCACCTCTTCCAGACGCTTGTGTAACAGGATAGACAAAGCAGATATTTGTCCTTTTAAGGAACTAGCTGACAATCCTTTCTCCAATCCTTCTTGGAGAAAAGACAATATCCTGGGAATCCTAATCTTACTCCATGAGTAACCCTTGGATTCACACCAACAAAGATATTTCCACCATATTTTATGGTAGATTTTCCTGGTGACAGGCTTTCTAGCCTGAATCAGAGTATATATAACTGACTCAGAGAACCCACGCTTTGATAGAATTAAGCGTTCAATCTCCAAGCAGTCAGACGTAGAGAAACTAAATTTGGATGCTTGAACGGACCCTGTATCAGAAGATCCTGCCTCATTGGCAATGTCCATGGTGGGACAGATTACATGTCCACTAGGTCTGCATACCAAGTCCTGCGTGGCCACGCAGGCGCTATCAGAATCACCGAAGCCTTCTCCTGCTTGATTCTGGCAACCAGAAGGCGGAAGGAGAGGGAACGGTGGAAAAACATAAGCCAGATTGAAGGACCAAGGCGCTGCTAGAGCATCTATCAATACTGCCTTGGGATCCCGGGACCTGGACCCGTAGAGAGGAAGTTTGGTGTTCTGATGGGACGCCATCAGATCCAACTCTGGAGTGCCCCATAGCTGAGTCAGCTAGGCAAATACCTCCGGGTGGAGTTCCCACTCCCCCGGATGAAAAGTCTTACGACTTAGAAAATCTGCCTCCCAGTTGTCTACTCCTGGGATGTGAATTGCTGAGAGATGGCAGGAGTGATCCTCCGCCCACCTGATTATTTTGGTTACTTCCGTCATTGCTAGGGAACTCTTTGTTCCCCCCTGATGATTGACGTAAGCTACAGTCGTGATGTTGTCCGACTGAAATCTGATGAATTTGGCCGCAGCTAGTTGAGGCCATGCCTGAAGAGCGTTGAATATCGCCCTCAGTTCCAAAATGTTTATCGGGAGAAGCGTTTCTTCCCGAGACCATAAGGCCTGAGCTTTCAGGGAGTCCCAGACCGCACCCCAGACTGGCGTCGGTCGTTACAATGACCCACTCTGGCCTGCGGAAACATATTCCCTGAGACAGGTGAGCCTGAGACAACCACCAGAGAAGAGAATCTCTGGTCTCCTGGTCCAACTGAATTTGAGGAAACAAATCTGCATAATCCCCATTCCACTGTTTGAGCATGCATAGTTGCAGTGTGTATCCGAGCAAAAGGGACTATGTCCATTGCCGCTACCATTAGTCCGATTGTCTCCATGCACTGAGCTACAGATGGCCGAGGAATGGAATGAAGAGCTCGACAAGTAGTTAACAGTTTTAACTTTCTGACCTCCGTCAGAAATATTTTCATTTCTACCGAGTCTATCAGGGTTCCTAGGAATTGAACTCTTGTGAGGTGGAGAGAGAACTCTTTTTGACGTTCACCTTCCACCCGTGAGACCTCAGAAAGGCCAATACGATCTCTGTGTGAGACTTGGTTCTTTGGAAAGTCGACGCCTGAATTAAGATGTCGTCTAGGTAAGGAACCACTGCTATGCCCCGCGGTCTTAGAACCGCCAGGAGGGACCCTAGCACTGTTGTGAAAATTCTGGGAGCAGTGGCCAACCCGAAAGGAAGAGCCACAAACTGATAATGCTTGTCCAGAAAAGCGAACCTGAGAAACTGGTGATGATCTTTGTGGATAGGAATGTGCAGATACGCATCCTTTAGATCCACGGTAGTCATATATTGACCCTCCTGGATCATTGGTAAGATTGTCCGAATGGTCTCCATCTTGAATGATGGGACTCTGAGGAATTTGTTTAGAATTTTGAGATCCAGGATTGGTCTGAAAGTTCCTTCTTTTTTGGGAACCACAAACAGGTTTGAGTAAAACCCCAGTCCTTGTTCTGCAATTGGAACTGGGTGGATCAATCCCATTGTATGTAGATCTTCTACACAGCGTAAAAACGCCTCTTTCTTTGTCTGATCTGTAGACAGACGAGAAATGTGGAACATTCCCCTTGGAGGAGAGTCCTTGAATTCCAGAAGGTATCCCTGGGCTACAATCTCTAATGCCCAAGGATCGTGTACATCTCTTGCCCAGGCCTGAGCGAAGAGAGTCTGCCCCCTACTAGATCCGGTCCCGGATCGGGGGCTACCCCATCATGCTGTTTTGGTGGCAGCTGCAGGCTTTTTGGCCTGTTTACCCTTATTCCAGCCCTGGTAAGGTTTCCAGGTTGCCTTGGGCTGTGAAGCATTACCCTCTTGCTTTGCAGCCGGAGAGGATGAAGCGGGGCCGTTCCTGAAATTGCGAAAGGAATGAAAATTAGCTTTGTTCTTTGTCTTAAAGGGCTTGTCCTGAGGGAGAGCATGGCCTTTTCCCCCGGTGATATCTGAAATAATCTCTTTCAATTCAGGCCCGAAGAGGGTCTTTCCTTTGAAAGGAATGTTCAAAAGCTTGGATTTAGACGACACATCGGCCGACCAGGACTTTAGCCATAGCGCCCTGCGCGCCAAAAAAAACCCTGAATTTTTCGCCGCTAACTTAGCTATTTGGAAAGCGGCGTCAGTGATAAAAGAATTAGCTAGCTTTAGAGCCTTAATTCTATCCATAATTTCCTCATATGAGGTCTCTGTCTGGAGCGAGTCTTCCTCTAACTTCTTATCCATAGGGTCTTTAAAAGCACAACTGTCTTCAATTGGTATGGTTGTGCGTTTAGCAAGTGTAGAAACAGCCCCCTCCACCTTAGGGACCGTCTGCCACGAGTCCCGCACAGGGTCAGGTATGGGGAACATTTTCTTAAAAACAGGAGGGGGAGCAAAGGGAACACCTGGTCTATCCCACTCCCTAGTAACGATATCCGCAATCCTCTTAGGGACCGGAAACGTATCCGTGTAAACAGGGACCTCTAGGTACTTGTCCATTTTACACAATTTCTCTGGGATCACCAAAGGGTTGAAGTCATCCAGAGTAGCTAATACCTCCCTAAGCAAAACGCGGAGGTGTTCTAGTTTAACCCCTTAATGACCACAGCACTTTTCCATTTTCTGTCCGTTTGGGACCAAGGCTATTTTTACATTTTTGAGGTGTTTGTGTTTAGCTGTAATTTTCCTCTTACTCATTTACTGTACCCACACATATTATATACCGTTTTTCTCGCCATTAAATGGACTTTCTAAAGATACCATTATTATCATCATATCTTATAATTTACTATAATTTTTTTATAAAATATGGGGAAAAATGGAAAAAAAACACACTTTTTCTAACTTTGACCCCCAAAATCTGTTACATATCTATAACCACCAAAAAACACCCATGCTAAATAGTTTCTAAATTTTGTGCTGAGTTTAGAAATACCCAATGTTTACATGTTCTTTGCTTTTTTTGTAAACTATAGGGCCATAAATACAAGTAGCACTTTGCTATTTCCAAACCATTTCTTTTCAAAATTAGCGCTAGTTACATTAGAACACTGATATCTTTCAGGAATCTCTGAATATCCATTGACATGTATATATTTTTTTTAGTAGACAACCCAAAGTATTGATCTAGGCCCATTTTGGTATATTTCATGCCACCATTTCACCGCCAAATGCGATCAAATAGAAAAAAATCGTTCACTTTTTCACAAATTTTTTCACAAACTTTTGGTTTCTAACTTAAATTATTTACAAACAGCTTGTGCAATTATGGCATAAATGGTTGTAAATTCTTTTCTGGGATCCCCTTTGTTCAGAAATAGCAGACATATATGACTTTGGCGTTGCTTTTTGGTAATTAGAAGAAGGCCGCTAAATGCCACTGCGCACCACACGTGTATTATGCCCAGCAGTGAAGGGGTTAATTAGGGAGCATGTAGGGAGCTTTTTGGGGTAGTTTTAGCTTTAGTGTAGTGTAGTAGACAACCCCAAGTATTGATCTAGGCCAATTTTGGTATATTTCATGCCACCATTTCACCGCCAAATGCGATCAAACTAAAAAAAACATACATTTTTTCTCAATTTTAGGTTTCTCACTGAAATTATTTACAAACAGCTTGTGCAATTATGGCACAAATGGTTGTAAATGCTTCTCTGGGATCCCCTTTGTTCAGAAATAGCAGACATATATGGCTTTGGCATTGCTTTTTGGTAATTAGAAGGCCTCTAAATGCCGCTGCTCATCACACGTGTATTATGGCTAGCAGTGAAGGGGTTAATTATGTAGCTTGCAGGGTTAATTTTATCTTTAGTGTAGAGCTCAGCATCCCACTTGAAACATCAGACCCCCTGATCCCTCCCAAACAGCTCTCTTCCCTCCCCCACCCCACAATTGTCCCCGCCATCTTAAGTACTGGCAGAAACTCTGCCAGTACTAAAATAAAAGGTATTTGGCCTTTTTTTGTTTTGTTTTTTTAAGCATATTTACATATGCTGATGTGTAGGATCCCCCCTTAGACCCCAACCTCACTGATCCCCCACCAAACAGCTCTCTAACCCTTCCCCTCTGCCTTAAGGGGCGCCATCTTGGGTACTGGCAGCTGTCTGCCAGTACCCAGTTTAGTAAAAAATTTGCCTTTTTTTTAAAAAAAATGCCCTTTTCTGTAGTGTAGCTTTCCCCCCGCCACCAAGACCAACCCCCAACCCCTTCCAGATCCCTTAGATTCAATTTTAATGCTTAAAAAATTATTCGTTTTTTTACTTTTAACTTTATTTTTTTTCTGTAGTGTAGCGGTCCCCACCCGCTCCCGCCCCGTGCACGCGCCTGCCCACCAGCCCCCGTGCACGCGCGCACGCGCGCTCCCATGCGCGCCCCGTAGGTCCCGCCCATGATCCCGCCCCCCTCCACACAGAGCATCGATGGCCGCCCACCCGCCTCCCACGTAAGCTCCCACCCAACAACGATACCGGCCATCGATGTCCGGTGCAGAGAGGGCCACAGAGTGGCTCTCTCTGCATCGGATGGCCAAGGGGGGTTATTGCAGGATGCCTCCATATCGAGGCATCACTGCAATAACCAGAAAGCAGCTGGAAGCGAGCAGGATCGCTTCCAGCTGCTTTCCAGACCAAGGACGTACGCCACACGTCCTCGGTCATTAACTGTATTTTTTTTGAGGACGTGTGGCGTACGTCCTTGGTCGTTAAGGGGTTAAATTTAAAAGCCAATGTATCTGAATCTGTCTGAGGAGGAACCCTTCCTGAATCAGAGACTTCTCCCTCAGACATCAAATCCCTTGCTCTCATTTCAGAGCGTTGTGAGGGTATATCGGATATGGCTACCAAAGCGTCAGAATGCTCATAATCTGTTCTTAAAATGGAGCTATCACCCTTTGCGGGAAACACGGGCAGAATGGGGAGAAAGCTGCGCTACAGCTTGAACAGGAGACTCCTGAACAACATTCTCCTTAGAAAATGAAGGCTCTGTATCAAAAAGCCTATCCCTATATTGTAAAGTTCTCTCTATACATGAGGAACAAAAAGGGATGAGGCTCTACATTAGCATCTAAGCATAAATTAGAGGCCACAGGTTGCAAGTCCTCTTGGGTCCATCTTACACACAATCTCAAAAAATAAATTTGACTGAGAAAAAAAAATAAAATTAAAACGTTACTGTCTCCTTAAACATAAAAAAAAAAAAAAAACATGAATAAAAACGATGTATCACTGTAAAGAAAAAACGCCGGACCCCTGCAGAGCACCTCCACACCTCAACAAAACGTTTGCTCAGGGGCTTACCTGACTTCCTCCAACCAGAACAGCCAACAATCCAGACTTCAAAGGAAAAACAGAACCCAGTCTGAAAACACACTAAACCAGCAGACTGCAGCTAACACGCAGCTCCTAATATCACACTGAAGGACGCACGAAAACTTGAGCCAAAGAAGCTCCGCCTATCATGGGCGTGCCTCACCACCTCCTGGCCGTCATTAAACTAAACCAACAGCCGCCAGGAGAAACACACAGAGCGTTACACGTCCCAAAGCTGCCAAATAACAACCGCAGCTACAATATGACAGCCTCTTAAAAAAAACAAACATGAGCCTAATTAAGGATACTAAACAACCCCTTAACAGAGCCATCCTCACACAGTGCCCCACATACTGCCATAATAAAGCACCTGCCCATACGCAGGATTAACCCCATAAGTGCCAAACTTTTTTCCTGTGTTCTCCTCAACAGAAAAAAGAAAAAACAGCACTTACCTCCAACACAGACTGCCCGGCAGCAAGGCAGTTCACCAGGCTTGAAAGGATTCCTTCCTAACATGGACCTGTGGAAATAGAAAAAAAGACTAAGTAAACCTACATAGTCTTACCAAAAAATGGCAGCATCCACATCCTGGGAGGTGCCGAGGGGATTATACCCCCCAAGTTCCCAACAGCTTAAAAGCCACCACTGCTCTACTGAAGAGACTTAAGTGGACAATGGCTAAACCCCCAAAGAAAAAAACAAAGCAAACTTCTGTTTTAAAAACATAATTTATGCTTACCTGATAAATTTATTTCTCTTGTGGTGTATCCAGTCCACGGATCATCCATTACTTGTGGGATATTCTCATTCCCAACAGGAAGTAGCAAGAGGACACCCACAGCAGAGTTGTTATATAGCTCCTCCCCTAACTGCCATATCCAGTCATTCGACCGAAAACAAGCCGAGAAAGGAGAAACCATAGGGTGCAGTGGTGACTGTAGTTTAAATTTAAAAATTACCTGCCTTAAAATGACAGGGCGGGCCGTGGACTGGATACACCACAAGAGAAATAAATTTATCAGGTAAGCATAAATTATGTTTTCTCTTGTAAGGTGTATCCAGTCCACGGATCATCCATTACTTGTGGGATACCAATACCAAAGCTAAAGTACACGGATGAAGGGAGGGACAAGGCACCACTGCCTGTAAAACCTTTCTCCCAAAAATAGCCTCCGAAGAAGCAAAAGTATCAAATTTGTAAAATTTTGAAAAAGTATGAAGCGAAGACCAAGTCGCCGCCTTGCAAATCTGTTCAACAGAAGCCTCATTTTTAAAGGCCCAAGTGGAAGCCACAGCTCTAGTAGAATGAGCTGTAATCCTTTCAGGAGGCTGCTGGCCAGCAGTCTCATAGGCTAAGCGGATTATGCTTCTTAGCCAAAAAGAAAGAGGTTGCCGAAGCCTTTTGACCTCTCCTCTGTCCAGAGTAGACAACAAACAAAGCAGATGTTTGACGAAAATCTTTAGTGGCTTGTAAGTAAAACTTTAAAGCACGAACCACGTCCAGATTGTGTAATAGACGTTCCTTCTTTAAAGAAGGATTAGGACACAAGGATGGAACAACAACAATCTCCTGATTGATATTCTTGTTAGATACCACCTTAGGTAAAAACCCAGGTTTGGTACGCAGGACTACCTTATCCGTATGGAAGATCAGATAAGGAGAATCACATTGTAAAGCAGATAACTCGGAGACTCTACGAGCCGAGGAAATAGCTACCAAAAAAAGAACTTTTCAAGATAAAAGTTTGATATCTATGGAATGAAGAGGTTCAAACGGAACTCCTTGAAGAACCTTAAGAACCAGATTTAAGCTCCATGGCGGAGCAACAGGTTTAAACACAGGCTTGATTCTAACTAAAGTTTGACAAAATGCCTGAACGTCTGGAACATCTGCCAGACGCTTGTGCAAAAGAATAGACAGTGCAGAAATCTGTCCCTTTAAGGAACTAGCTGACAATCCTTTTTCCAAACCTTCTTGGAGAAAGGATAATATCCTGGGAATCCTGACCTTACTCCATGAGTAACCCTTGGATTCACACCAATAAAGATATTTACGCCATATTTTATGGTAAATTTTCCTGGTGACAGGCTTTCGTGGCTGTATTAAGGTATCAATGACTGACTCGTAGAAGCCACGCTTTGATTAAATCAAGCGTTCAATCTCTAGGCAGTCAGTCTCAGAGAAATTAGATTTGGATGATTGAAAGGACCTTGTAGTAGAAGGTCTTGTCTTAACGGCAGAGTCCAAGGTGGGAAAGGATGACATCTCCACTAGATCTGCATACCAGGTCCTGCGTGGCCACGCAGGCGCTATCAAAATCACTGATGCTCTCTCCTGCTTGATCTTGGCAATCAGTCGAGGGAGCAGAGGAAACGGTGGAAACACATAGGCCAGGTTGAAAGACCAAGGCGCTGCTAGAGCATCCATCAGCGTCGCCTCGGGATCCCTGGACCTGGATCTGTAACAAGAAAGCTTGGCGTTCTGGCGAGACGCCGTGAGATCCAGTTCTGGTTTGCCCCAACGATGAAACAATTGAGCAAACACCTCCGGATGGAGTTCCCACTCCCCCGGATGAAAAGTCTGATGACTTAGAAAATCCGCCTCCCAGTTCTCTACACCTGGGATATGGATAGCTGATAGGTGGCAAGAGTGAAACTCTGCCCAGCGAATTATCTTTGAGACTTCTAACATCGCTAGGGAACGCCTTGTTCCCCCTTGATGGTTGATGTAAGCCACAGTCGTGATGTTGTCCGACTGAAATCTGATGAACCTCAGAGTTGCTGAGGCCAAGCCTGAAGAGCATTGAATATCGCTCTCAGTTCCAGAATATTTATTGGAAGGAGTGTCTCCTCCTGAGTCCACGATCTCTGAGCCTTCAGGGAGTTCCAGACTGCGCACCAACCTAGAAGGCTGGCATCTGTCGTTATAATTGTCCAATCTGGCCTGCGAAAGGTCATACCTTTGGACAGCTGGACCCGAGATAGCCACCAGAGAAGAGAATCCCTGGTCTCTTGATCCAGATTTAGTAGAGGGGACAAATCTGTGTAATCCCCATTCCACTGACTGAGCATGCATAGTTGCAGCGGTCTGAGATGTAGGCGTACAAACGGCACTATGTCCATTGCCGCTACCATTAAGCCGATTACTTCCATGCACTGAGCCACCGAAGGGCGCAGAATGGAATGAAGAACACGGCAGGAATTTAGAAGCTTTGATAACCTGGACTCAGTCAGGTAAATTTTCATTTCCACAGAATCTATCAGAGTCCCTAGGAAGGAAACTCTTGTGAGTGGGATAGAGAACTCTTTTCCTCGTTCACTTTCCACCCATGCAACCTCAGAAATGCCAGTACTATGTCCGTATGAGACTTGGCAATTTGGAAGTTTGACGCCTGTATCAGGATGTCATCTAAATAAGGGGCCACTGCTATGCCCCGCGGCCTTAGGACCGCCAGAAACGACCCCAGAACCTTCGTAAAAATTCTTGGGGCTGTAGCTAATCCAAAAGGAAGAGCTACAAACTGGTAATGCCTGTCTAGAAAGGCAAACCTGAGAAACCGATCTTTGTGTATCGAAATGTGAAGATAAGCATCTTTTAAATCCACTGTAGTCATATATTGACCCTCCTGGATCATTGGTAGGATGGTACGAATAGTTTCCATCTTGAATGATGGAACTCTGAGGAATTTGTTTAAGATCTTTAGATCCAAAATTGGTCTGAAGGTTCCCTCTTTTTTGGGAACCACAAACAGATTTGAGTAAAATCCCTGTCCCTGTTCCTCCTTTGGAACTGGATAGATCACTCCCATAACTAGGAGGTCTTGTACACAGTGTAAGAATGCCTCTCTCTTTATCTGGTTTGCAGATAATTGTGAAAGGTGAAATCTCCCTTTTGGGGGGGGAAGCTTTGAAGTCCAGAAGATATCCCTGAGATATAATTTCCAACACCCAGTCTGCCCCCTACTAGATCCGTTACCGGATAGGGGGCCGTTCCTTCATGCTGTCTTAGAGGCAGCAGCAGGCTTTTTGGCCTGCTTACCTTTGTTCCAGGTCTGGTTAGGTCTCCAGACCGTCTTGGACTGAGCAAAAGTTCCCTCTTGTTTTGCATTAGAGGAGGTTGATGCCGCACCTGCCTTTAAGTTTCGAAAGGCACGAAAATTAGACTGTTTGGCCCTTGACTTGGACCTGTCCTGAGGAAGGGCATGACCTTTTCCTCCAGTGATATCAGCAATAATTTCCTTCAAACCAGGCCCGAATAGGGTCTGCCCCTTGAAGGGAATGTTAAGCAGCTTAGACTTTGAAGTAACGTCAGCTGACCATGATTTAAGCCATAGCGCTCTGCGCGCCTGGATAGCAAAACCAGAATTCTTAGCCGTTAGTTTAGTCAAATGAACAATGGCATCAGAAACAAAAGAATTGGCTAGCTTAAGTGCTCTAAGCTTGTCAAGTATGTCATCCAATGGAGTTGCCACCTGTAAAGCCTCTTCCAGAGACTCAAACCAGAACGCTGCAGCAGCAGTGACAGGAGCAATGCATGCAAGGGGCTGTAGGATAAAACCTTGTTGAATAAACATTTTCTTAAGGTAACCCTCTAATTTTTTATCCATTGGATCTAAAAAAGCACAACTGTCCTCGACAGGGATAGTAGTACGCTTTGCTAGAGTAGAAACTGCTCCCTCCACCTTAGGGACTGTCTGCCATAAGTGCCGTGTGGTGGCGTCTATTGGAAACATTTTTCTAAAAATAGGAGGGGGAGAGAACGGCACACCTGGTCTATCCCATTCCTTATTAATAATTTCTGGAAACCTTTTAGGTATTGGAAAAACATCAGTACACACCGGCACTGCATAGTATTTATCCAGTCTACACAATTTCTCTGGCACTGCAATTGTATCACAGTCGCTCAGGGAGGTTTTAGCTGCTCTGAATAACACGCAGAGGTGTTCAAGCTTAATATAAATATCATAAATATCAGAATCAGGTTGCATCATCTTCCCTGAGTCAGAAACATCACCCACAGACTGAAGCTCTCTTTCCTCAGCTTCTGCATATTGACAGACATCAGACATGGTTCTTAAAGCGTCAGTATGCTCTGTATTTCGTCTAACCCCAGAGCTATCTCGCTTTCCTCTAAATTCAGGTAGTCTGGCTAATACCGCTGACAGTGTATTATCCATGACTGCCGCCATGTCTTGTAAAGTAAACGCTATGGGCGCCCTAGATGTACTTGGCGCCATTTGAGCGGGAGTCAAAGGATCTGACACGTGGGGAGAGTTAGTCAGCATAACTTCCCCCTCGTCAGATTCCTCTGGTGATAAATTTTATAAAGACAGAATATGATCTTTATTGCTTAAAGTGAAATCAGTACATTTGGTACACATTCTAAGAGGGGGTTCCACCATGGCTTTTAAACATAATGAACAAGGAGTTTCCTCTATGTCAGACATGTTTGTACAGACTAGCAATGAGACTAGCAAGCTTGGAAAACACTTTAAATCAAGTTAACAAGCAAATATAAAAAAACGGTACTGTGCCTTTAAGAGAAACAAATTTTGTCAGAATTTGAAAAACAGTGAAAAAAGGCAGTAAATCAAACAAAATTTTTACAGTGTATGTAATAAGCTAACAGAGCATTGCACCCACTTGCAAATGGATGATTAACCCCTTAGTTCAAAAAATGGATAAAAAAAAACGATAGACATTTTTTTTTAACAGTCACAACAAACTGCCACAGCTCTGCTGTGGCCCTACCTTCCCCAATAAACGACTTTGGAAAGCCTTTGAGCCCTTTAGAGATGTCCTCTAGCATTCAGGGGACTTCTGAGGGAAGCTGGATGTCTCAGTCTAATTTTAACTGCGCAAAAAAGCGCTAAACAAAGGCCCCTCCAACTCAGGCTACGACAGTGGAAAGCCTCAGGAAACTGTTACTAGGCAAAATTTAAGCCAGCCATGTGGAAAAACTAGGCCCCAATAAAGTTTTATCACCAAAACACATAAAAACGCTTAAACATGCCAGCAAACGTTTTATATTGCAATTTTATAAGAGTATTACCTCTGAGAGTAAGCATGATACCAGTCGCTATTAAATCACTGTATCCAGGCTTACCTTACATTAAACCGGTATCAGCAGCATTTTCTAGCATTTACATCTCTAGAAAGAAATGTAACTGCACATACCTCATAGCAGGATAACCTGCACGCCATTCTCCCGCTGAAGTTACCTCTCTCCTCAGACATATGTGAGAACAGCAATGGATCTTAGTTACAACCTGCTAAGATCATAGAAAACACAGGCAGATTCTTCTTCTATTTACTGCCTGGGATAAAATAGTACAACTCCGGTACCATTTAAAAATAAACTTGATTGAAGAGAAAAAACAAACTATTTCACCACTCTCTCTTACTACCTCCATGCTTGTTGAGAGTTGCAAGAGAATGACTGGATATAGCAGTTAGGGGAGGAGCTATATAACAGCTCTGCTGTGGGTGTCCTCTTGCAACTTCCTGTTGGGAATGAGAATATCCCACAAGTAATGGATGATCTGTGGACTGGATACACCTTACAAGAGAAAAATAAACTCTTGATAGAAGAATCAAACACCTAACTTTCCCACCTCCTTGCAACCAAAAGCAAAGAGAATGACTTGGGTTTGTGGGTAAGAGGAGTGGTAATTAACAGCTTTGGCTGTGGTGCCCTTTGCCTCCTCCTGCAGGCCAGAAGTGATATTCCCAACAGTAATTATGATGATCCGTGGACTCACTGTGTCATTAGAAAGAAATTATGTTTTCTTTCATGTAATTGGCAAGAGTCCATGAGCTAGTGACGCATGGGATAGTAATACCCAAGATGTGGTACTCCACAGAAGAGTCACTAGAGAGGGAGGGATAAAAATAAAAAAAGCCATTTTCCGCTCAAAAAATTAAATCCACAATAAAAAAAATAAAAAAAGTTCTCATAAATGAAAAGATAAAAACTTAACATAAGCAGAGGAATCAAACTGAAACAGCTGCCTGAAGAACTTTTCTACCAAAAACTGCTTCCAAAGAAGCAAATACATCAAAACAGTAGAATTTAGTAAATGTATGCAGACACAACCAAGTTGCTGCTTTGCAAATCTGATCAACTGAAGCTTCATTCTTAAAAGCCCACAACGTGAAGACTGATCTAGTAGAATGAGCTGTGATTCTCTGAGGCAGGGCCTGACCCGAATCCAAATAAGCCTGATGAATCAAAAGCTTTAACCAGGATGCCAAGGAAATAGAAGGCTTTCGGACCTTTCCTAGGACCAGAAAAGACAACAAATAGACTAGAAGTCTTCCTGAAATCTTTAGTAGCTTTAACATAATATTTCAAAGCTCTTACAACATCCAGAGAATGTAAGGATCTTTCCAAAGAATTCTTAGGATTAGGACACAAAGAGGGAACAACAATTTCCCTATTAATGTTGTTAGAATTCACAACTTTAGGTAAAAATTTAAATGAAGTCCGCAAAACTGCCTTATCCTGATGGAAAATCAGAAAAGTAGACTCACAAGAAAGAGCAGATAATTCGGAAACTCTTCTAGCAGAAGAGATAGCCAAAAGGAACAACACTTTCCAAGAAAGTAGTTTAATATCCAAAGAATGCATAGGCTTCAAAGAAGGAGCCTGTAAAGCCTTCAAAACCAAATTAAGACTGAGAGGAGAGATTGATTTAATGACAGGCTTGATACGGACCAAAGCCTGCACAAAACAGTGAATATCAAGAATCTTGGCAATCTTTCTGTAAAATAAAACAGAAAGAGCAGAGATTTGTCCCTTCAAGGAACTTGCAGACAAACCTTTATCCAAACCATCCTGAAGAAACTGTAAAATTCTAGTAATTCTAAAAGAATGCCAGGAGAATTTATGAGAAGAACACCATGAAATATAAGTCTTCCAAACACGATAAATCTTCCTAGAAACAGATTTACGACCCTGTAACATAGTATTAATCACTGAGTCAGAGAAACCTCTATGACTAAGCGTTCAATTTCCATTCCTTCAAATTTAATGATTTGAGATCCTGATGGAAAAACGGTCTTTGAGACAGAAGATCTGGTCTTCAAGGAAGTGGCCAAGGTTGGCAACTGGACATCTAGACAAGATCCGCATACCAGAACCTGTGAGGCCATGCTGGTGCTACCAGAAACACAAAAGATTGTTCTATGATGATCTTAGAGATCACTCATGGAAGAAGAACTAGAGACGGGAAGATATAAGCAGGTTGGTAAAATCAAGGGACTGCTAACACATCCACCGACTCCGCCTGAGGATCCCTGGACAAGTACCTGGGAAGTTCCTTGTTTAGATGGGAAGCCATCTAATCTATTTCTGGAAGACCCCACATCTGAAAATACACATCTGGATGGAGAGACCACTCCCCCGGATGTAAAGTCTGACGGCTGAGATAATCCGCTTCCCAATTGTCTATACCTGGGATATGTACCGCAGAAATTAGACAAGAGCTAGATTCCGCCCAAGAAATTATCCAAGATACTTCTTTCATAGCTAGGGGACTGCGAGTCCCACCCTGATGATTGACATTTGCTACAGTTGTGATATTGTCTGTCTGAAAACAAATGAATGGTTCTCTCTTCAAAAGAGCCCTGAAAATAGCACGTTATAAAATATTGATTGGTAACCTCGCCTCTTGAGATTTCCAAACCCCTTGTGCTGTCAGAGATCCCCAGACAGCTCCCCAACCTGAAAGACTTGCATCTGTTGTGATTACAGTCCAGGTTGGATGAACAAAAGAGGCCCCTTGAACTATAGATGGTGATCTAATCACCAAGTCAGAGATAGTATAATCCCTGCACCATTGATTCAGCATACAAAGCTGAAGAGGTCTCATATGAAAATGAGACAAGGGGATCGCGTCCGATGCAGCAGTCATGAGACCTAAAACTTCCATGCACCTAGCCACTGAAGGGAATGATCGAGACCAAAGGTTTCGATAAGCTGAAACCAAATTTTATTTGTCTCTTGTCTGTTAGAGACAGAGTCATTGACGCAATCTATCTGGAAACCTAAAAAGGTGACCTTTGTCTGAAGAATCAAGGAACTTTTTGGTAAATTGATCCTCAAACCATGTCTTTGATAGAAACACTAGTTGATTCGTGTGAGATTCGGCAGAATGTAAAGACTGAGCTAGTACCAAGATATTGCCGTAATAAGGAAACACTGCAATACCCTGTTCTCTTATTACAGAGAGTAGGGCACCGAGAACCTTTGAAAAAAAATATTGGAGCTGTGGCTAGGCCAAATGGAAGAGCAACAAATTGGTAATGCTTGTCTAGAAAAGAGAATCTCAGAAACCGATAGTGGTCTGGATGAATCGGAATATGAAGTTATGCTTCCTGTAAGTCTATCGTGGACATATAATGACCTTGCTGAACAAAAGGCAGAATAGTCCTTATAGTCACCATTTTGAAAGTTGGCACTCTTACAAAACGATTCAAAATTTTCAGATCCAGAACTGGCCTGAATGAATTTCCTTTCTTTGGGACAATGAATAGATTTGAATAAAACCCCAGACCCTGTTCCTGAAACAGAACTGGTATGGTTACCTCTGAAAGCTCTAGATCTGAAACGCACTTCAGAAGAGCCTTCACTGGATTTGCTGGAACATGTGAGAAAAAAAAATAATCTCACAGGAATTCTTATTCTGAAACCTATTCGATACCCTTGAGACACAATACTCTGAATCCATTGATTTTGGACAGAATCTGCCCAAATGTTTTGGAAAAATGTTAATCTGCCCCCCACCAGCTGAGCTGGAATGAGGGCCGCACCTTCATGCGGACTTGGGGGCTGGCTTTGGTTTCTTAAAAGGCTTGGATTTATTCCAACGTGAAGGTTTCCAATTGGAACCAGAATCTTTGGGGGAAGGATTGGCTTTCTGTTCCTTATTTTGTCGAAAAGAACAAAAATTAGAAGCTTTAGATTTACCCTTAGATCTTTTATCCTGAGGTAAAAAAAAAAACTTCCCTCCCCCCAGTGACAGTTGAAATAATTGAATCCAACTGAGAACCAAATAAATTGTTACCTTGGAAAGATAGTAATCTAGACTTGGATACCATGTCAGCATTCCAATATTTGAGCCACACAGCTCTTCTAGCTAAAATAGCCAAAGACATAGATTTATCATCAATATTGATGATATCAAAAATAGCATCACAGATAAAATGATTAGCATGTTGAAGCAAGCGAACAATGCTAGACAAATCAGAATCTGTTAACTGTTGTGCTAAGCTTTCCAACCAAAAAGTTGATGCAGCTGCAACATCAGCCATGGATATAGCAGGCCTAAGAATGTAGCCAGAAAATAAATAAGCTTTCCTTTGATAAGATTCAAGTTTCCTATCTAAAGGGTCCTTAAAAGAAGTACTATCTTCCATAGGAATAGTAGTTCGTTTGGCAAGAGTAGAGATAGCCCCATCAACTTTGGGGATCTGTTCCCAAAACTCCAATCTAACTGCTGGCAAAGGATACAATTTTTTAAACATAGAAGGAATAAAAGTACCACCAGGCCTTTTCCATTCCTTTGAAATCATATCAGAAATAGCTTCAGGAACTGGAAAAACCTCTGGAGTAACCACAGGAGTTTATAAACAGAATTTAAACGTTTACTAGTTTTAGTATCAAGAGGACTAGTTTCCTCAATATCCAAAGTAATCAACACCTCTTAACAAGAAATGAATATACTCCATCTTAAAGAGAAGTAGATTTAGATAGATCCTCAGGAGGATAATTCAGTATGTTGTCGGTCATTTGAAATTTCATCAACTTTATGAGAAGTTTTAAAAAGACCTTTTACGTTTATTAGAAGGCGGAATAGCAGACAAAGCCTTCTGAATCGCATAAGCAATAAAATCTTATATTCACAGGAATATCATGTACATTAGATGTTGAAGGAACAACAGGTATTGTACTAGTACTGATGGATACATTCTCTGCATGTAAAAGCTCATCATGACAACTGTTACATACTACAGCTGGAGATATAATCTCCTCTAATTTACAACAGATACACTTAGCTTTGGTAGAACTTATCATGCAGCAGGGTTCCAACAGTGGTTTCTGAGACAGGATCAGATTGAAACATCTTGCAAATGTAAGAGAAAAAACAAAGCAAAATTATAAATTTCCTTATATGGCAGTTTCAGGAATGGGAAAAATCAGCATAGCCCTCTGAGCATAAAAAAAAAGGCAAGAGGCATATAGGAAGTGGAGTTTAAATAATTAAATTTGGCGCCAAGTATCCGGAAATGATGCAATTCGCATCATGGCAGACGCAACCTTGTGCAAGGAAACCTGGCGTCAACTAAGACGCCGGAAATGACTAATTTGCGTCACCGAACGTACCCTCGCGCCAAGAATGACGCAATAAATATCAGCAATTTGCAACCTTGCAAGCCTAATTTTGCACGCAAAAAAATTATGAAAAAGCAGTCAATTTGAAGAAAAGACTATACCCCAGGTAAAAAAAAAACTTCCTAAATTTGTGTCCCAATTTTGAAACTGATAGTTTGCAAAAGGAAATATACATAAACCTGACTCATGGCAAATATAAGTACAATACATATATTTTAAACTTTATAATACATAAAGTGCCAAACCATAGCTGAGTGTGTCTTTAGTAATAAAAACATACTTACCAAAAGACACCCATCCACATATAGCGGATAGCCAAACCAGTACTGAAAAAGTATCAGTAGAGGTAATGGAATATGAGAGTATATTGTCGATCTGAAAAGGGAGGTAGGAGATGAATCTCTACGACCGATAACAGAGAACCTTTGAAAAGATTTCCTGTGAAATCAATAGGTAATACTCTCCTTACATCCCACTGACAAACACTGTACTCAGAGGAATCGGGCTTCAAAATGCAAAGAATCGCATATCACAGAAGAAAATAAAGCACAAACTTCACCACCTCCATAGGAGGCAAAGTTTGTAAAACTGAATTGTGGGTGTGGTGAGGGGTGTATTTATAGGCATTTGAGGTTTGGGAAACTTTGCCCCTCCTGGTAGGATTGTATATCCCATAAGTCACTAGCTCATGGACTCTTGCCAATTACACAAAAGAAATTTGTTTAAGCACTTTAAGTCCAGAATTGGGCGGAAAGCTCCCTCCTTTGGGACTACAAAGGTTTGAATAAAACCCCAAACCTCTTCGATAGGCACGAGGACAACAACTCCTAAGGAGGATAAGTCCCGAACGCACTAGTAAGTTAACCCTCTTATCTGGTCTGTAGACAGGTTCGAGTGTAGGAATCTGCCCCTGGGTGGATGAGATTTGAAGCCTCTCTTGTATCCCTGAGTACGACCTCCTTGACCCACCGATCCTGTACGTCCCTTAACGAAGCATCTGTAAAAAGAGACAGTCTGCTCCTACACGATCCAATCCAGGTTCGAGGGGTGTCCCTTCATGCCGATTTGTTTTCTGCTGGCTTCTTTTTCTGCTTGGACTTATTCCAGGACTGAGCCGGCTTCCAAGTACTCTTGGGTTGCTCGGGCTTGGAGGATTGTTGTCGTTGGGATTTGTCAGAACGAAAATTAAAAGATTGTCGTCCCTTAGACTTGTTCTTATCTTGCGGTAGGAAGGCACCCTTGCCTCTGGTAACTGTAGAAATAATGGAGTCCAGGTCTGGACTAAATAAAACCTTTCCCTTGAAGGGAAGACAGAAAGGAGTCTGGACTTTTAAATCATATCCGCAGACCAAGAGTTCAACCAGAGCGCCCGGCGGGCTAGGACCGCGAAGCCAGAGGCCTTTGCATTTAGGCGAATAATTTGCATGTTCGCATCAGAGATAAAAGAATTAGCAATTCTCAGAGCTTTAATTCTGTCAAAAATCCTCAAAGGGAGACTCCCCCTCAATGAGTTCCGACAAAGTCGCACCAGTAGGTAGCTGCTCCTGCAACCACGACAACTGCAGCCTACGGTTGAAATAAAAATCCTGTATGTTGAAACATCTGAACGAAGAACTATCCTCAAGAGGTATAGTAGTACGTTTAGAAAGCGCAGAGATTGCACCATCCACCTTAGGAATGGAGCACCACAAATCCAGTTGAGTGTCCGGGAACAACTTTTTAAAGTAGATGAGGGGGAAAAGGAAGATCCAATTCTTTACCATTAGTTGTTAAAAATGTCCGCCATTTTAACCGACACAGGAAAAGTCAAAGGAACTTTCCTGTCTTCGTAAACGGTCTAATGTAGGTATAGATTCTTCAAGCAGCGTGGCCTCTGGAAACGAACGTAGACAGAACCTTCTTTAATAAAATCTAAAGGACGATTCCTCTGCAGCAGGAGGCTTAGACGCTAAGGACTCTGACCCAGAAAGTTCACCCTCTGAAGCAGAGGTTAACTCATCGTATAACTGGGACATAATCACTAAATCAAATAAATACTTAGATGACTCTGGGTCAGGAGAGCTATGTTTAACCTTTCTCTTGCGTTTGTTAGAGCGAGGCAATGCACTGAGGGCCGCAGACACCGCCATTTGTAACTGCGTGGCAAAGTCCGCAGGAAGAAGGCCCACTCCGGATGGAGGATTAGATGTGCTAAGGGGAACTACATAGGGAGTGGATAATGTAGCAAGGGTAGTAATCTCATGGGAATTCGAGTACTGAGAGGCTCAGAGGGACTAATAGCCTTAGCAGGCTTGTCTCCCTTAGATTTTATAATGGTGTTAAGGCACGTGGAACATAATTGAGTGGGCGGGAAAACCACAGCCTCCTCACAATATGGTATGATTTAGTACAGAAGAAGTACATTCTAACATGGCAGAGTCCTCCATAGCTCAGGTTATACCCACAGAAGGACACAATTTTTTTTTATATATATATATTTTTTTTTTACATACTCCCAATGGCTGGGGCACTCACTACCTCCTAGACCCATACAGTTAAAAGAAGAAACGCTCTCCTCAGGTTGAAGTCTCAGTCGGAATGGAAGAAATGAACATAGACCATATGCTATGAAAAACAGAATTTATGCTTATCTGATAAATTACTTTCTCTTGTGGTGTATCCAGTCCACGGATTCATCCTTTACTTGTGGGATATTCTCCTTCCCAACAGGAAGTGGCAAAGAGAGCACATAGCAGAGCTGTCCATATAGCTCCCCCTCTAGCTCCACCCCCCAGTCATTCGACCGAAGGTTAGTAAGAAAAAGGAGAAACCATAGGGTGCAGTGGTGACTGTAGTTTAAAAATGAAAACCACCTGTCTTAAAATGACAGGGCGGGCCGTGGACTGGATACACCACAAGAGAAAGTAATTTATCAGGTAAGCATAAATTCTGTTTTCTCTTGTAAGGTGTATGCAGTCCACGGATTCACCCTTTACTTGTGGGATACCAATACCAAAGCTTTAGGACACGGATGAAGGGAGGGAACAAGACAGGTACCTTAAAAGGAAGGCACCACTGCTTGTAAAACCTCTCTCCCAAAAATAGCCTCCGAAGAAGCAAAAGTATCGAATTTGTAAAATTTGGAAAAAGTATGCAGCGAAGACCAAGTCGCTGCCTTACAAATCTGTTCAACAGAAGCCTCATTTTTAAAAGCCCATGTGGAAGCCACTGCTCTGGTAGAATGAGCAGTAATTGTTTCAGGAGGCTGCTGGCCAGCAGTCTCATAGGCCAAACGGATGATGCTTTTCAGCCAAAAGGAAAGAGAGGTAGCAGTCGCTTTCTGACCTCTCCTCTTACCAGAATAGATAACAAAGAAGTTGTTTGTCTGAAATCCTTAGTTGCTTGTAAATAGAACTTTAAAGCACGAACCACATCAAGATTGTGTAACAGACGTTCCTTCTTCGACTAAGGATTAGGACACAGAGAAGGAACAACAATTTCCTGGTTAATATTCTTATTAGACACAAACTTAGGAAGAAAACCAGGTTTGGTACGCAAAACTACCTTATCTGCATGGAACACCAGGTAAGGTGAATCACACTGTAAGCAGATAACTCCGAAACTCTTTGAGCAGAAGAGATAGCTACCAAAACCAAAACTTTCCAAGATAACAGTTTAATATCTATGGAATGTAAAGGTTCAAACGGAACCCCTTGCAGAACGGAAAGAACTAAATTCAGACTCCATGGCGGAGCCACAGGTCTATAAACAGGCTTGATTCTGACTAAAGCCTGACTAAACGCTTGAACGTCTGGTACCTCTGCCAGACGTTTGTGTAAAAGGATAGACAAAGCAGATATCTGTCCCTTTAAGGAACTAGCTGATAATCCTTTCTCCAATCCTTCTTGTAGAAAGGACAAAAATCTGGGAATACTGACCTTACTCCATGAGTAACCCTTGGATTCGCACCAAAAAAGATATTTTCGCCAAATCTTATGGTAGATTTTCCTGGTGACAGGCTTTCTAGCCTGAATCAGGGTATCAATAACCGACTCAGAGAAACCACGCTTTGATAGAATTAGGCGTTCAATCTCCAAGCAGTCAGACGCAGAGAAATTAGATTTGGATGTTTGAAAGGACCCTGTATTAGAAGGTCCTGCCTCATTGGTAGTGTCCATGGTGGCACAGATGACATGTCCACTAGGCCTGCATACCAAGTCCTGCGTGGCCACGCAGGGGCTATTAGAATCACCAAAGCCCTCTCCTGCTTCATTCTGGCAACCAGACGAGGGAGGAGAGGAAATGGTGGAAAAACATAAGCCAGATTGAAGGACCAAGGCGCTGCTAGAGCATCTATCAGCACCGCCTGAGGATCCCGGGACCTGGACCCATAAAGAGGAAGCTTGGTATTCTGATGGGACGCCATCAGATCCAATTCTGGAGTGCCCCATAGCTGAGTCAGCTGGGCAAATACCTCCAGGTGGAGTTCCCACTCCCCCGGGTGAAAAGTCTGACGACTTAGAAAATCCGCCTCCCAGTTGTCTACTCCTGGGATGTGGATTGCTGAGAGGCGGCAAGAGTGATCCTCCGCCCACCTGATTATTTTGGTTACTTCCATCATTGCTAAGGAACTCCTTGTTCCCCCTTGATGATTGACATAAGCTACAGTCATGATGTTGTCCGACTGAAATCTGATTAATTTGGCCGCAGCTATCTGAGGCCATGCCTGAAGCGCGTTGAATATCGCCCTCAGTTCCAGAATGTTTATCAGGAGAAGAGCTTCTTCCCGAGACCATAAGCCCTGAGCTTTCAGGGAGTCCCAGACTGCACCACAGCCCAACAGACTGGCGTCGGTCGTTACGATGATCCACTCTGGTCTGCGGAAACACATTCCCTGAGACAGGTGATCCAGAGACAACCACCAGAGAAGAGAATCTCTGGTCCCCTGGTCCAACTGTATTTGAGGAGACAAATCTGCATAATCCCCATTCCACTGTTTGAGCATGCATAGTTGCAGAGGTGTATCCGTGCAAAAGGGACTATGTCCATTGCCGCTACCATTAGTCCGATTGTCTCCATGCACTGAGCTACAGATGGCCGAGGAATGGAATGAAGAGCTCGGCAAGTAGTTAAGAGTTTTAACTTTCTGACCTCCGTCAGAAATATTTTCATTTCTACTGAGTCTATTAGTGTTCCTAGGAAGGGAACTCTTGTGAGGGGGGAAGAGAGAACTCTTTTTGATGTTCACCTTCCACCCGTGAGACCTCAGAAAGGCCACTACAATTTCCGTGTGAGACTTGGCTCTTTGGAAAGTCGACGCCTGAATTAAGATGTCTAGATAAGGCGCCACTGCAATGCACCGTGGTCTTAGAACCGCCAGGAGGGAGCCTAGCACCTTTGTGAAAATTCTGGGAGCAGTGGCCAACCCGAAGGGAAGAGCCACAAACTGATAATGCTTGTCCAGAAAGGCGAACCTGAGAAACTGGTGATCTTTGTGGATAGGAATGTGCAGATACGCATCCTTTAGATCCACGGTAGTCATATATTGACCCTCCTGGATCTTTGGTAAGATTGTCTGAATGGTCTCCATCTTGAATGATGGGACTCTGAGGAATTTGTTTAGAATTTTGAGATCCAGGATTGGTCTGAAAGTTACTTCTTTCTTGGGAACCACAAACAGGTTTGAGTAAAAACCCAGCCCTTGTTCTGCAATTGGAACTGGGTGAATCACTCCCATTGTATGGAGGTCTTCTACACAGCGTAAGAACGCCTCTTTCTTTGTCTGTAGACAAACGAGAAATGTGGAACCTTCCCCTTGGAGGGGAGTCCTTGAATTCTAGAAGATATCCCTGGGATACAATCTCTAAGGCCCAGGGATCGTGTACGTCTCTTGCCCAGGCCTGAGAGAAGAGAGAGAGTCTGCCCCCTACTAGATCCGGTCCCGGATCTGGGGCTACCCCATCATGCTGTCTTGGAGGCAGCTGCAGGCTTCTTGGCCTGTTTACCCTTGTTCCAGCCCTGGTAAGGTTTCCAGGCTGGTCTGGGTTGTGAAGCGTTACCCTCTTGCTTTGTAGCAGGGGAGGATGAAGCGAGGCCGCTCCTGAAATTCCGAAAGGAACAAAAATTATTTTGTTTGTTCTTTATCTTAAAGGACTTGTCCTGAGGGAGAGCATGGCCTTTTCCCCCGGTGATATCTGAAATAATCTCTTTCAATTCAGGCCCGAAGAGGGTCTTTCCTTTGAAAGGAATGTTCAAAAGCTTGGATTTAGACGACACATCGGCCGACCAGGACTTTAGCCATAGCGCCCTGCGCGCCAAAAAAAACCCTGAATTTTTCGCCGCTAACTTAGCTATTTGGAAAGCGGCGTCAGTGATAAAAGAATTAGCTAGCTTTAGAGCCTTAATTCTATCCATAATTTCCTCATATGAGGTCTCTGTCTGGAGCGAGTCTTCCTCTAACTTCTTATCCATAGGGTCTTTAAAAGCACAACTGTCTTCAATTGGTATGGTTGTGCGTTTAGCAAGTGTAGAAACAGCCCCCTCCACCTTAGGGACCGTCTGCCACGAGTCCCGCACAGGGTCAGGTATGGGGAACATTTTCTTAAAAACAGGAGGGGGAGCAAAGGGAACACCTGGTCTATCCCACTCCCTAGTAACGATATCCGCAATCCTCTTAGGGACCGGAAACGTATCCGTGTAAACAGGGACCTCTAGGTACTTGTCCATTTTACACAATTTCTCTGGGATCACCAAAGGGTTGAAGTCATCCAGAGTAGCTAATACCTCCCTAAGCAAAACGCGGAGGTGTTCTAGTTTAACCCCTTAATGACCACAGCACTTTTCCATTTTCTGTCCGTTTGGGACCAAGGCTATTTTTACATTTTTGAGGTGTTTGTGTTTAGCTGTAATTTTCCTCTTACTCATTTACTGTACCCACACATATTATATACCGTTTTTCTCGCCATTAAATGGACTTTCTAAAGATACCATTATTATCATCATATCTTATAATTTACTATAATTTTTTTATAAAATATGGGGAAAAATGGAAAAAAAACACACTTTTTCTAACTTTGACCCCCAAAATCTGTTACATATCTATAACCACCAAAAAACACCCATGCTAAATAGTTTCTAAATTTTGTGCTGAGTTTAGAAATACCCAATGTTTACATGTTCTTTGCTTTTTTTGTAAACTATAGGGCCATAAATACAAGTAGCACTTTGCTATTTCCAAACCATTTCTTTTCAAAATTAGCGCTAGTTACATTAGAACACTGATATCTTTCAGGAATCTCTGAATATCCATTGACATGTATATATTTTTTTTAGTAGACAACCCAAAGTATTGATCTAGGCCCATTTTGGTATATTTCATGCCACCATTTCACCGCCAAATGCGATCAAATAGAAAAAAATCGTTCACTTTTTCACAAATTTTTTCACAAACTTTTGGTTTCTAACTTAAATTATTTACAAACAGCTTGTGCAATTATGGCATAAATGGTTGTAAATTCTTTTCTGGGATCCCCTTTGTTCAGAAATAGCAGACATATATGACTTTGGCGTTGCTTTTTGGTAATTAGAAGAAGGCCGCTAAATGCCACTGCGCACCACACGTGTATTATGCCCAGCAGTGAAGGGGTTAATTAGGGAGCATGTAGGGAGCTTTTTGGGGTAGTTTTAGCTTTAGTGTAGTGTAGTAGACAACCCCAAGTATTGATCTAGGCCAATTTTGGTATATTTCATGCCACCATTTCACCGCCAAATGCGATCAAACTAAAAAAAACATACATTTTTTCTCAATTTTAGGTTTCTCACTGAAATTATTTACAAACAGCTTGTGCAATTATGGCACAAATGGTTGTAAATGCTTCTCTGGGATCCCCTTTGTTCAGAAATAGCAGACATATATGGCTTTGGCATTGCTTTTTGGTAATTAGAAGGCCTCTAAATGCCGCTGCGCATCACACGTGTATTATGGCTAGCAGTGAAGGGGTTAATTATGTAGCTTGCAGGGTTAATTTTATCTTTAGTGTAGAGCTCAGCATCCCACTTGAAACATCAGACCCCCTGATCCCTCCCAAACAGCTCTCTTCCCTCCCCCACCCCACAATTGTCCCCGCCATCTTAAGTACTGGCAGAAACTCTGCCAGTACTAAAATAAAAGGTATTTGGCCTTTTTTTGTTTTGTTTTTTTAAGCATATTTACATATGCTGATGTGTAGGATCCCCCCTTAGACCCCAACCTCACTGATCCCCCACCAAACAGCTCTCTAACCCTTCCCCTCTGCCTTAAGGGGCGCCATCTTGGGTACTGGCAGCTGTCTGCCAGTACCCAGTTTAGTAAAAAATTTGCCTTTTTTTTTAAAAAAATGCCCTTTTCTGTAGTGTAGCTTTCCCCCCGCCACCAAGACCAACCCCCAACCCCTTCCAGATCCCTTAGATTCAATTTTAATGCTTAAAAAATTATTCGTTTTTTTACTTTTAACTTTATTTTTTTTCTGTAGTGTAGCGGTCCCCACCCGCTCCCGCCCCGTGCACGCGCCTGCCCACCAGCCCCCGTGCACGCGTGCTCCCATGCGCGCCCCCGTAGGTCCCGCCCATGATCCCGCCCCCCTCCACACAGAGCATCGATGGCCGCCCACCCGCCTCCCACGTAAGCTCCCACCCAACAACGATACCGGCCATCGATGTCCGGTGCAGAGAGGGCCACAGAGTGGCTCTCTCTGCATCGGATGGCCAAGGGGGGTTATTGCAGGATGCCTCCATATCGAGGCATCACTGCAATAACCAGAAAGCAGCTGGAAGCGAGCAGGATCGCTTCCAGCTGCTTTCCAGACCAAGGACGTACGCCACACGTCCTCGGTCATTAACTGTATTTTTTTTGAGGACGTGTGGCGTACGTCCTTGGTCGTTAAGGGGTTAAATTTAAAAGCCAATGTATCTGAATCTGTCTGAGGAGGAACCCTTCCTGAATCAGAGACTTCTCCCTCAGACATCAAATCCCTTGCTCTCATTTCAGAGCGTTGTGAGGGTATATCGGATATGGCTACCAAAGCGTCAGAATGCTCATAATCTGTTCTTAAAATGGAGCTATCACCCTTTGCGGGAAACACGGGCAGTTTAGATAAGAAGTTAGGTACTAGGCGTCGCTTGCGCGGGCGTAACTGGTTGTGACACTTGGGGAGAGGCAGACGGGCTACCCTCGTTACCTTCAGTCTGAGAATCATCTTGGGCCACATTCTTAAGTGCAACAATATGATCTTTAAAGTGTATAGACATATCAGTACAAGTGGGACACATTCTGAGAGGGGGTTCCACCATGGCTTCTAAACACATTGAACAAGGATTTTCCTTAGTGTCAGACATGTTTAATAGGCTAGTAATATACACAAGCAGGCTTGGAAATCACTTTAATCAAATAAAAAACACAATTTGAAAAAACGTTGCTGTGCCTTTAATAGATAAAAAAAAGAGCACACAATTTTACAAAACAGTGAAAAATGCAGCAATTCTCCTGAAATTTTCACAGTATGTACCTAAAGCCTTAATAGGATTGCACCACAAGTTTCAAGTCGATTAACCCCTTAATGCCCAAACCGGAGCAGCCTAAAGCCAACACCCGGTTAAAAATAGTACAGCACCTTGCCACAGCCTTGCTGTGGCCCTACCTGCCCTTAGGGATCAGATTTGGGGGAATATAGCTTCTTTAAGGCCCTCAAACAGCAGCAGGACCCTCCATGTGAAGCAGCATGAACTTCTCTGCAATTCTAACTGCGCATCTGAGGCACGAAATTAGGCCCCTCCCACTCTACTCCGGAGCTGTGAGGCCTAGTAAATCACTGTTAAGTGAATATAAAACAGCCATGTGGGTAATAACCCCAGAAAGAACCCTAAAAGGACTTTCAAAGTGTCTGCAAACCATATTTTTCTTAAATAAACAATAGATTGCCTTATCAGTGTCAACCAGCATAATTAGCCCTGTTATGTAAGCATTCAATTCCTTACTAAGTCTGTGAACATAGCTTACCCTCCCCTCATGGGGATATTGTCAGTCTCTTCTAGCATTATCTCAGTCTTGTCTAGAAATAAATGACTGAACATTACCCTGCAAACCGTTCCCCCCAACTGAAGTTTTCTGGTACTCCTCAGTCCTGTGTGCGAACAGCAGTGGATTTTAGTTACAACATGCTAAAATCATTTTCCTCTCAGCAGAAATTTTCATCACTTTTCTGCTAGAGAGTAAATAGTACAAACCGGTACCATTTAAAATAACAAACTTTTGATTGAAGATAATAAAAACTACAATTCTAACACCACATTCACTTTACCCTCCCGTAGAGAGACCCTAGTGCTTAGAGCCGGCAAAGAGAATGACTGGGGGGTGGAGCTAGAGGGGGAGCTATATGGACAGCTCTGATGTGTGCTCTCTTTGCCACTTCCTGTAGGGAATGAGAATATGCCACAAGTAAAGGATGAATCCGTGGACTGGATACACCTTGCAAGAGAAAACTTCTTGATTGAAGAATCTAAAACTAACACCTCACTTTTTCTATAAGATAGGGGGCGCCCTAGAGAGAATAAAAGGTATAATAGTAGGGATACAGTGACAAATGTAATCAATCAATTAGCTATGTAATATATATGATGATTGATATAATGTTCAGTCAAAAGCTGTTTAATTCAAAAAAGAACAATGTGAATCATAAGGAATATTATCACAATTAGTACACTATTGATCCGGTAATATAAACATTAAAAACTGTAATGGAAGATGTAAAGAGAGTCTCTGTAAGGTGGAATGGAGATGTTCAAGGCAGCAATCTGTAGAGGACCCGGCCTGGATCCTATGAAGGTAATCTATAAACAAGAAAAAACATAATTTATGTAAGAACTTACCTGATAAATTCATTTCTTTCATATTAGCAAGAGTCCATGAGCTAGTGACGTATGGGATATACATTCCTACCAGGAGGGGCAAAGTTTCCCAAACCTTAAAATGCCTATAAATACACCCCTCACCACACCCACAATTCAGTTTAACGAATAGCCAAGAAGTGGGGTGATAAAAAAGGAGCGAAAGCATCAAAAAATCATAACCACCACAAAAAAGGGTGGGCCTCATGGACTCTTGCTAATATGAAAGAAATGAATTTATCAGGTAAGTTCTTACATAAATTATGTTTTCTTTCATGTAATTAGCAAGAGTCCATGAGCTAGTGACGTATGGGATAATAAATACCCAAGATGTGGAACTTCCATGCAAGAGTCACTAGAGAGGGAGGGATAAAATAAAGACAGCCAATTCCGCTGAAAAATTAATCCACTACCCAAATCAAAAAAGCTTCAATTTTTATAATGAAAAAAACTGAAAATATAAGCAGAAGAATCAAACTGAAACAGCTGCCTGAAGTACCATTCTATCAAAACTGCTTCTAAAGAAGAGAAAACATCAAAATGGTAGAACATAGTAAAAGTATGCAAAGAAGACCAAGTCATTGCTTTGCAAATCTGATCAACAGAAGCTTCATTCTTAAAAAGCCCAGGAAGTAGAAACTTACCTAGTAGAATGAGCCATAATCCTCCGAGGCGGGAATCCACCCGACTCCAAATAAGCATGATGAATCAAAAGTTTAAGCAAGATGCCAAATAAATGGCAGAAGCCTTTTGACCTTCCTAACACCAGAAAAGATAACAAATAGACTAGAAGACTATCTGAAATCGGAATAGCTTCAACATAAGATTTCAAAACTCTTACCATATCCAAAGAATGTAAGAATCTTACCAAAGAAGTCTTAGGAAAAGACAATAATTCCTCCCTAATGTTGATAGAAATCCCAACTTTAGGTAAGAATAGAAATGAGGATAGCAAAAACCACCTTATCCTGATGAAAAAATCAGAAAAAGGAGACTCACAAGAAAGAACAGATAATTAAAAATTGTTCTAGCTGAAGAGATGTCTAAAAAGAACAATACTTTCCATGAAAGTAAATAATGTCTAGGGAAAACATATGCTCAAATAGAAGCCTGTAAAGTCTTTAGAACCAAATTAAAACTCCAAGGAGGAGAAATTGGCTTAATGACAGGTTTGATAAGAACCAAAGCCTGAACAAAATAATGAATAACAGGAAGGAACACTGCCTTACTCTGATGAAAAATCAGAAAAGGAGATCCACAAGAAAGAGCAGAAAACTCAGAAACTCTTCTAGCAGAAGAGATAACCAAAAGGAACAATACTTTCCAAGAAAGTAATTTTAATGTCCAGAGAACGCAAAGGTTCAAACGAAGGAGCCTGTAAAGCCCTCAGTACCAAATTGAGACTCCAAGGAGGAGATATTGACTTAATGACAGGCTTGATACAAACCAAAGCCTGTACAAAACAATGAATATCAGAATGAATAGCAATCTTTCTGTGAAAAAGAACAGAAAGAGTAGAGATTTGTCCTTTCAAAGAACTTGCAGACAAAACCTTATCTAAGCCAACCTGAAAAATTGTAAAATTCAAGGAATTCTAAAAGAATGCCAAAAGAATTTATGAGAAGAACACCAAGAAATGAAAGTCTTCCAAACTCGATAATAAATCTTTCTAGAGACAGATTTACAAACCTGTAACATAGTATTAATCACTGTGTCAGAGAAACCTCTATGACTAAGAATCAAACGTTCAATCTCCATACCTTCAAATTAAATGATTTGAGATCCTGATGGAAAAAACATAATTTATGTAAGAACTTACCTGATAAATTCATTTCTTTCATATTAGCAAGAATCCATGAGCTAGTGACGTATGGGATATACATTCCTACCAGGAGGGGCAAAGTTTCCCAAACCTTAAAATGCCTATAAATACACCCCTCACCACACCCACAATTCAGTTTAACGAATAGCCAAGAAGTGGGGTGATAAGAAAAAAGTGCGAAAGCATATAAAATAAGGAATTGGAATAATTGTGCTTTATACAAAAAAATCATAACCACCACAAAAAAGGGCGGGCCTCATGGACTCTTGCTAATATGAAAGAAATGAATTTATCAGGTAAGTTCTTACATAAATTATGTTTTCTTTCATGTAATTAGCAAGAGTCCATGAGCTAGTGACGTATGGGATAATGACTACCCAAGATGTGGATCTTTCCACGCAAGAGTCACTAGAGAGGGAGGGATAAAATAAAGACAGCCAATTCCTGCTGAAAATAATCCACACCCAAAATAAAGTTTAATGAAAAACATAAACAGAAGATTCAAACTGAAACCGCTGCCTGAAGTACTTTTCTACCAAAAACTGCTTCAGAAGAAGAAAATACATCAAAATGGTAGAATTTAGTAAAAGTATGCAAGGAGGACCAAGTTGCTGCTTTGCAAATCTGATCAACCGAAGCTTCATTCCTAAACGCCCAGGAAGTAGAAACTGACCTAGTAGAATGAGCTGTAATTTTCTGAGGCGGAGTTTTACCCGACTCAACATAGGCAAGATGAATTAAAGATTTCAACCAAGATGCCAAAGAAATGGCAGAAGCTTTCTGGCCTTTTCTAGAACCGGAAAAGATAACAAATAGACTAGAAGTCTTTCGGAAAGATTTAGTAGCTTCAACATAATATTTCAAAGCTCTAACAACATCCAAAGAATGCAACGATTTCTCCTTAGAATTCTTAGGATTAGGACATAATGAAGGAACCACAATTTCTCTACTAATGTTGTTGGAATTCACAACTTTAGGTAAAAATTCAAAAGAAGTTCGCAACACCGCCTTATCCTGATGAAAAATCAGAAAAGGAGACTCACAAGAAAGAGCAGATAATTCAGAAACTCTTCTGGCAGAAGAGATGGCCAAAAGGAACAAAACTTTCCAAGAAAGTAATTTAATGTCCAATGAATGCATAGGTTCAAATGGAGGAGCTTGAAGCGCCCCCAGAACCAAATTCAAACTCCAAGGAGGAGAAATTGACTTAATGACAGGCTTTATACGAACCAAAGCTTGTACAAAACAATGAATATCAGGAAGAATAGCAATCTTTCTGTGAAAAAGAACAGAAAGAGCAGAGATTTGTCCTTTCAAGGAACTTGCAGACAAACCCTTATCTAAACCATCCTGAAGAAACTGTAATACTCTCGGTATTCTAAAAGAATGCCAAGAAAAATGATGAGAAAGACACCAAGAAATATGTCTTCCAGACTCTATAATATATCTCTCTAGATACAGATTTACGAGCCTGTAACATAGTATTAATCACAGAGTCAGAGAAACCTCTGTGACCATGAATCAAGCGTTCAATCTCCATACCTTTAAATTTAAGGATTTCAGATCCTGATGGAAAAAAGGACCTTGAGACAGAAGGTCTGGTCTTAACGGAAGAGTCCACGGTTGGAAAGAGGCCATCCGGACAAGATCCGCATACCAAAACCTGTGAGGCCATGCTGGAGCTACCAGCAGAACAAACGAGCATTCCTTCAGAATCTTGGAGATTACTCTTGGAAGAAGAACTAGAGGCAGAAAGATATAGGCAGGATGATACTTCCAAGGAAGTGATAATGCATCCACTGCCTCCGCCTGAGGATCCCGGGATCTGGACAGATACCTGGGAAGTTTCTTGTTTAGATGAGACGCCATCAGATCTATTTCTGGAAGTTCCCACATTTGAACAATCTGAAGAAATACCTCTGGGTGAAGAGACCATTCGCCCGGATGCAACGTTTGGCGACTGAGATAATCCGCTTCCCAATTGTCTATACCTGGGATATGAACCGCAGAGATTAGACAGGAGCTGGATTCCGCCCAAACCAAAATTCGAGATACTTCTTTCATAGCTAGAGGACTGTGAGTCCCTCCTTGATGATTGATGTATGCCACAGTTGTGACATTGTCTGTCTGAAAACAAATGAACGATTCTCTCTTCAGAAGAGGCCAAAACTCA